>NC_133540.1:83597500-83902777 GCF_048773025.1 Camelus bactrianus | reverse complement strand
AATACTATTTAACCACTTAAGATAAAAACCAGAAAATTATAGAAGGAATAAATCTTCTGTCTCTTTTTCAGTCACCAACCTGGGTGTCACATTCCCTAGAAGCTAGACAGTTGGTCTTTAGGTGAGAGTGAATTGTGTAGATGAATTAAATTTCTTGTCTGAAGAAAAACATCCCAACATGTGAGGCCACACGAGGCCCTTTATAATCTTGCCATAGCTTCCCTTCCAGCCTCATTCATCATTCACTTGTTCACTTCACACACATTTGCTGGGCACCTGTGATACGCCCAGCCCTGTGCTGGGTGCTGGAAACACAGCAGTGAACAACACAGGGGGAAAAATCCCACCCTCATGGAGGTACTTTCTGTGTGGGGGATACAAAGTAAGTAAAATGCATGGTGCTAAAAATCAAAGAAAAAACTAAGTGGGGAGGCGGGTTTTGAACTGCTAGGGTTGCTGTGGTTGAAACATGAGAGTGGCCAGAACAGGCCTCCCAAGCAGGCGACTTTGAGGGGAGGACTGGCAGGAACTGAGGGTGCCACACAGGTGTGTGGGGCGGGGGCGGGGTGGTGGGAAGCACTGAAAGCTGAGCCCCATCACAGTCGTTAGCAGGTCATCCGACTTGTGCATCTGTCAATTCACCCTCCCAACCAAACCTCCCATCTCAGCCTGCTCCCTGCGGTGCGTTCTGCCTACGATGCCCTTCCTCAGAGCTCAACATCCCTGAAGTTCTGACCCTCCACTAGTAGGCCACTTGCACTAGGGGCTACCACACTTTCTCAGGATTGTCTGCCTGCCTGTCTTAGCTGTGCTCAGTGCCCTGCTTCAGTCTTCCTGGTCCTCACAGGGCCCTGCATGGTACCGGGCATACCGCAGACACAGTGCATTTAGGAAAGGTGCAAAAGCAAGAATAAAATTACAGTCTGGTTAAAGAAAAAAGTTAAATCCTAGAAATTTTATCTACAGAAAAGGAAAAGGATATCCCTAATGGAAATAGTTTATAAAGAACTATTCAGAAAAAAAAAATGGGAGAGATGGTTCTATGTTCTTTAGTCTTTAAAAAGGAAGGAGAGAGAAATAACATCCTCTTAATTTGGGAGCGAAACCCAGGTGGGTCATCAGGTTAAGAAAATTTCATTCAGATTCAACTGCATATTAAAATGACATACTTCTGTGTTTTCAAAAAACCCTGCAGTGTTTTTAAAAAGTCATATCTTCACAAAATGAATTCCCTACTTAAATTTTTAGTTAGCCCAAGATGAAATGGGGAACCTAACAGTGGAGAAGGAATCATTCTAACGAAAAGAAATTTAGCCAAAATGATCTGAGGAACCTGAATTCCCAACTGCAGGACCAGGAGACAGTGGCCTGGGAGTTGCTTGTTTCTGCACTGTTACCCACTTGAGTAAATGGACCAGGAAGAGATGGAATCATGAAAGCCAAGCGGGGAACACTGGTACAGTACTCAGGCTTCCCATCACACACACCGTCTCTCTTTCTAATATCCCTCACTCACACCAGTCCAGCCTCAGTGCAGACCCAGCACACACCAAGCACTCTGCTGTTCCCTCTCCCTCCCCACATCTACAGGGTCTGTCTCCAGTCTTCTTCAACACTTTCCTCCAATGCTGGAATTCTCTTTAAGACTTTCTCTGACCCTGCTATGTAAAATGGTAATCCCTTTCTTCCATGGCAAAACTTCCTACTTCTGCTTTATTTTGCTCCATAAAACCAGAACCACATTTCATTATTTGCTTATTGTTAGTCTCCCACCACAACAAACTAAAACCCAAACGAACAGGGATTTTTTTTCTTTCAATTCACTGCTGCCTCCCAAGGGCCTGTGATTTATTCAGTACACCATAAATATCTTTCGGCTGACCAAATGTCCAAACTGGTGAATAAAATGCTGATACAAAGATGAAGGGAAATTCAGATGGGAACAGAACCTCATCATGGAAGGCAGAAGGCTCCATCAGTTACCTTCCGGTTCGCTGCAATTCCTCACAATCCGCGTGTCCTCCTCCTCCGTGGCCGCCATCATGGGGCGTGTCCCCGTTCATCTGAACATTCTCTCCACCTGAGTACAGATTCTTTCTGAGCAAGACAACAGAGCCCAAGCGAATATTAGTGGATTTCATTCACCTGCTGCTTGGCTGTGTCATGCACTAGCTAACAAAGAGAAGGATTGAAAACCCTTTGGATAAAGATGGCTATTTCCTTCTGCCATCCTAACAGACAGCTTTTAAAGTATTCTATTTAGAGTGAAGACAAATGACCAGATGAATAGAAAAGCTGAATTTTATGTGGTATAGAAGGGAAACTGTTCCACCTGGGAAATCACAGATTCCCAGAAAATGGCTTCTCCTCAATGATCTCACCCAACTGCTTGACCTCTTAAATCTAGAGACTCATCTTGAGTAAACTGATGCTTCCACAGGTGCCGGGAGTCCCCAGAACATCCCGAGAGAACCTCTGTGATGTCCTGCAATATCATCATCTGAGCTTTCTAATTTGTAATCACTGAGGAACATCACAACATATAACATTCATTTCACGGTGCCTACAGAATGTCAGACCAAGGCACATGTGTGATTCCCTGGGGATAATACACCTTAAGTTAAATGGAAACTTGAAATTATTAGGGCAGCAGCCTGAACCTCTTTCCTTTTCCAAACACAATCTCCTTCTTAAGGATGAAACCTCCCGACAGCCTGATAATTTTACCTTTTGTCAGACGATGGAAGGCTCTTTGGAGGCTCTATCCTGATCGCTGGATCCCATTCCCCAGGCGGAAGGACAATGACTTCATCCAGGAACTCGTCAATGCCAGCGATCAGGTCCTGCCTGTCTTTTGCTTTATAAGCAATGTCATGGAACACCTGAAAAACAATGAGAGAGGCGCTGATCCTGCAAGGGAACACCACATATGCCTCACGTCATGCTGAGCCTGAAGAAGGCAACCCATAATCCACTTTAGTGTGACTATAACCATAGTCTCACATTTCCTATTGCTCAGCTTGTTCCCAAATATTTCAGTATTCATATTATGAACCCAAAGAATATAGGTAGAGGCATGAGAAAACAGCTGTGTTTCTTTTCTACAATTTCTTTCTATCAATGACCGTAAAACAACATTGCCTTTCACCTCCCACTGGTATGTTATAGTTGCTATGGAAGCCAGATGAAAATGTTTTAGAGAAATATATACTGAAGATCATTCCCTGAAATAGAAGCTACTGCGACAAACTACTGCTTATAATTCAAGAAGGAAAAGTTCAAGCTGAGTGTTAAGACTAGGTTAAGACTCAAACACTGTAGCTCTCAAACACACAAATAATGTTAGCTATTAAAAAAAAAAAGAAAAATCTGAGTCCTGAGTTATACTGGCAACACATAAAGCAAAGGGCTTGAAGCAGGTGATCATCTGTCTATCTTTAGGCAGGACAGTAACTAAGCCATCTTTTAACAAGGCAATACTCAGACCAGAACTAAAGCATCCAGCAAATCCTCCATGTCTTTTATGCAAAAACTCAAAGAAGGGGCTTCCAGAGGTACATAATCCTCTTTGTCAATCGCTCCATTCTTCTAACCTAGCTGATGATCTGAAAGTCCTTTACACACAGCCTAAGCTTCTCATACCTCGTAACTCAAATTCTTTTGTCTCCAGGAGAGAAGATGGCCCCTGTTCAATATCCTTGCCTGTTCTTAAAGATTGCTACTAGATCTCTTCTCCTAGACAGGAATTTTTAAAAGCGATTCAACAAACAACATGTAATGGTCTGGGGGTTGTGGGGTTGAGGGGAGGGCAATACAAAGTGCCGGCATATCACCTGTAGTGGGCGTGACCGGCCACAGCCTCATTTTTTCTTGGACCTCCCACTATAGAGGCTGGAAAGTCAAAGTCACTTTCCCAGCCTCCCCCGCAGATAAGGATGGACAGTCCTGATCCATGAGATAAAAGGAAAAGGGAAAGCTTTAGAACACCTGTTAAAAGAGACAGACATAGCTAACATTACCTGCCTCCTTCCTGGCTTGAGTATGACGAGATCACTGCAGGTGACAGCAGTAACCATCTTAAGACCGCAAAGCAAGAGCCTTGGTACTTGATTTATCATTAAGCAGTTAAGCTAAACCAACTCCAGCAACTACCTACCTCCAAATTTCCTAGTATGTGAACAAAATAAACCCTAAATTGTTTAAGCCATTGTAAATCGGATTTTCTGTCATTTGCAGCCTAAAGAATTTCTAACTGATACATCTTAGGAGGAAGAATTTTTTTAAGAAAATATAAACATACAAAAAAATAAATAAAAGAACCCACTGAGATGCTCAGTTGCCGCAAGGGGGAAAAACATCACAGCTATTTGCCAGTGCTCCCAGATTAAGTAACCATCTGAGTAATCATCAAACAGAACTTCCATAACTCATGCACTGTTCTGCATTTAACACATGGAGAAGCTAACAAATCAAGCAATGAAGCAAAAACAAAACATGTGGGAAAACAGTAAGCTAGAAAGACACAAAAGCAGAAATCATCGATCCTATATTCTAATAGTATTTCTCCTACTATGAGACTAGTTTGGAGTTTTGTCATGTCTAGAATGTGTGTAATGACATTAAAGTTGTAATGAGTGTATGGTCATAATTCCAAAGTCCTAGATACTCTGCAGTAACAGTTGCTAATGCATTTTAGTATGTGTATCATTTCTTCCCACAAGATAAGAAAACCATTAAAACAGGTATTTTCTGATACCCGGGGGGGAAAATGCATTATCCATTTATTATACATTAGTTTATAGAACTCATTATTTCTGAAACAATTTAGTATATGGACATTTGAATTTCCAGAATGAATATATTAAACATTCTAAGAGATAAAGTTTAAGTTAATACAGTGAACTGAACATGTTAAAGAATATTTAACATATATCACTTTTAAGAACTGAAAATGTTTAGGAAAAAAGGAAAATATGTCTTATTCTAACATAAAATTTACTTTATGAAAATCTCAAATGTAGATGTCAGCTCATTTGCATGGATGACTGTACCTCATGTTTTAAAGAAGGTTGGTAACTATGTAATTCTAATTGAATAAATTGTGACAGCCAACTCACAGCATGAAAACACAAGTAGGACATTCACAGACCACCATACTGCCGATTCCCTACCTCATCAGACATCAAGGTGGCAATGGCTCTGCCAATCTCATGGTAGGACTTGGCTTTCCCCTTAGGACCTAAGAGAATGAACAAGAACCTAATGGGGGAGGAAAGAAGCAAAGGCTATAACATACATTTCATCAGACTCAATATACACACAACTTAGACATGTTCATCATAATTCATAAAAAGGTCAGGTCTAGAATTAATCTTTAAAACAGAGGTAAGGGAGGGGAGGGTACAGCTCAGTGGTAGAGTGAGGGCTTAGCATGTACAAGGTCCACGGTTCAATCCCCAGTACCTCCATCAAAAAAAATAAATAAATAAACACAAAAACAAAACAAAGTAATTTTCTTGGTAATATGAAAGACACCCTTTCACACTATCGTGAAACACAAATTGTTGTTCAGTTCATTTGGAGGCAAGGGAGAATTTAGCACAGAAACCTGAGAAGCTTCTTCACTGAGAAGGAAAGGGTCACTTTATGAGTCATTCAATCTTTCTTTTCTAAACTTTCTTCTGTCTCCCTCTCTACTGACTTTCAGAATCTTTGGAGAAAACCCATTAAGCGCAGTAACTAGAAAGACTCAGTACATCTTCAGATTTCTCTGACTCTTCTTTACTCAGTATGGGTGGTGACAAATGATCCTCTCCGTACTTTTCAGAAATATTTCTACTCAGAAGTGGCTGGGAGTCAGCAAACACCAAGCCCTCTATAAGTAAGCCACATGCTGACAGCCAAAGTAAAGAAAGAAAAACATGAGAGAAATTCAAAATAAAGCCTCATTCACAGTTAAAGTTCTTTTGCGGGTGTCCTCCTTTTCTTTTCCAGATTTGTTTTCTTGATGATCCACAAAGCACTGCTTCATGGTAAGTAGGTCCTGAAACTTGCAATAATGAGCTTATCTCCATTTAAGTGCACCTCTTATTGTGTTGGAAAGAATCCTTCACTGAGCACAAGGGCAAAGATGCTTGTCTCAACTAGGGAGAAGGAAACCCAATAAATAAATGAATTAAATATGTATCTTTATATATTAAATATATACACACAAAAGGCAACACTGGATTAATCCCTGCCTTGATTATTTATGTTCATGTCTTATCTAACAGGGAGATAATGAGGACAATAAAAATGCTCACATCGTACATTTGCACAGCTTCTTAAAGCCTGCAAATAAAGCATTTCACATTCACACATCATTTAAACTCCTACTGCTCTTGGCAATAAGGACAGAATCTTATCCCCATTGAATAGTGAAGAAACCTAGGGTCAAGGAAGTTAGTGGATGAGCCCAAAGATTGCCCCTAGTAAATGACAGAGTAGCTAGCCTCCTATCTCTTGTTCTTTTCAGTACACAATTCTGCCTAATAATACCTGCCCAACCCATATACCAGGGTTGTGATTCCACAGAGAAAAGCTATCCAACTATGACTTCCATAGGCCACTCTAGGGAAAGATATTGTGGGTACTTAGCTGGTGATGAGAAATCTTAGGTAAGATTTTATGGGACCAGGAATGGCTTAGGACTTTGCTTAGTAAAATTTTATTTTTTACTTATTTATTCATATACCTCACTTCAAATAAGAAAGAATGGATAGTGAGTACTCCTCAAAGTATTAAGAGTCTGTTCCAAAACACTCTTGAATGGATAATTCCTTTTTCTCATCAAAAAATTCAATCCAAAGGGTGAAGAAAGAAACAGAAATTAAGAACGTAAGAAGTTCATCTGAAAGTTTGAATACTCAGGTTTTATACTAGAATAAGCATAAAGCCATTCAGGGTTATTTGCGTAGAAACCAGTTGTGGAGTGCAGTGGCACATTCACTTTCAAGTGTTAGCGCAGCAGATGAAACAGCAAAAGCAATCAGCAGGCACGAGAATCTGCTGAAGTGTGAAGGCAGTCATTATTAGAACTGGATTGTAGTTCTTCTAACTAGAACTTCTTTTCCTTTGAATCTGGACCTAAATTATACACCAGCACATACAACACTATAAAGTGCTTCTTTATGACAGTACAATGCATTTTTCTAAAGGGACAGATCACTGACTTGAGTCCAACACATGCATAAAGTATTTAACCCTAAAATAAACTACACATCTCATTAGGAAACACCTGCAGTGCTGGTCGCCTTTCCCCATCCTATTTACCTGCCTCCCAAGGGCTGATCGTCAGACAGCACACCAGGGGCACAGTTTAAGGAAAAGGGAGCAGATGCGGAACGGCAAGAGAAAACACGCAATCCTTGGATGCTTTACTTAACACATTTTTAAATAATGGATTTCCTTTGCCTGCCATTTTTAATTATGTCAGTGTATCTAAATATTAGTTTCTCAGTAAAGCATAATATCTAAAACCTTCCCAGAACCACTCTTTACCTCTTCCTACCTCTCCCCAGTATCTCCATCATGATGGTTTACACGTGATGAAAATGCACATTTATCAACCAACACGTGAGTGAATGATCAGGTTGACTATATGGCAACAAAGCCAAAATAGTGTCTTGTTAGAAAGCGAGGAAAATACTCTCATCCTTAATAGTCCTCAAAGATAAACTTAGACAGATGATGGGTAGCTAGTCCAAGAGCTGACAGAGTAATGGATCATATAACCTAAATCCTATGAGATGAGGGCATACATTTCCTACAAATATTTACTCTGGTCTTTATGAAACAGTACCAAAGCATGAATGGAAGTAACAGACCAGTGGTGACCACAGTATTTATCATAGCAACAACTCAGTACATGAGAGCTATAGTGTTCCACTAACCTAGATATAAAGGTACAATTCCTCTTCCCCTGGGTAACGTGATTTTTATTTTAAACATATACATATAGATATATTTTCTTTAATGGAAAATCATTGAATGCCAAAGAGAAATAAAACATTACATATCAGTTAAAATTTTCACATTACTCCATTCAGGAACCATTCAGTAAATCCATCTCCTTTAAGTGATATAGAGGGGAAATCTGGCCATGTCCAGGTAGCAGGAAACATCACCTCAGGTCAAGAATTTCATCTGCAGGAAAGCAGACCCTTAAGAAGCCTCTAATTTGAACTGCATTGTTGAAACTGGGATGAGAGGTCTGGGAAAACTAACAACACAGAACAACTCATCAAGTTGACGTTCCCTCTGCCCGAAACATGTTCTCTCTCTCCTCTTTAACCCTCAAAGAAGCAAAAGCTGTTACAGCTTTTATGACAGAAGTACATCTTGCCAAACTCGGCTTTTGCAATGTACTGAAAACTTTCATGACTTAAGCTGGTTTTTGTCAATGGACAGATGTTATTTTTAACCAGAAGCTTTTTTCCCTTATTAACAAATTAGAGTAAGCATCACGTTTGTGTGGCTGGAGGGGCACAACCCATGTTGCCGGCTCAGGGGAAATAATTAATTTACATTGCTGAGTTGTTTTTATTCACTCATATCTAGAACAAGCCATAGTTGGACTTTTTAATAGTGCCTGGTTGTCTCAAGAATCTTCATGAGGCCCTTCTCATCTTACGCACTTTTCCATATAATTAATTATGCCTGGGGAGGTTGCCCCTGGCACTCCCCACAGCAAAAACAAGTACCAGACGATCTGTGTCCGGAAGCAACGGACTATATTTACATTCACAAAATAATTATAGGCAGAAACAGAGCATGATATCAGAAAAAGAGCCAGCCTTCCTAAGCCACTCAATCTTTTCAGAAAGGATGTGCCCCCACCTTCCTGATATATCACAGCTATTTCTAGAATAAACTCAGCATGTACCAATCCTTTACGCCCTTCTTTCAAAACAACAGTGAATCAAATAACCCATTATTCATATTTAGTGGCTTTGGAAAATGTAGCTAAACTGTCGCTGTCACAATAAATTCACGAGCAGTACAAACCCACCATAACCGACCACTTTACATCAGATAAACAGCAGCGAGCAACTGGAGGGTCATTACACAAGACAGAATTGAACTAGCAGGACCTCGATCCCAATTCCTCTGGTAGAATTTTTTATGGTTTTGACCATTAGGCATAAACAGCCACTTTTAGGCAAATCATTATTTATAAATATTAAACAGGTATTAATTTACAGTGGTATAAAGGGGTAAACATTCTAATTTTTTAGAGGGCTAGAGCTCCCCGAATAACTATCTGCCTTAGATGTGAACATCAAGGTCAGAAAAGGACAAACTGGTCAGGGGTTTTTATTAGTCTTCACGGGAAAACCCTAAAGTATTTTACTCCAATTCATTCTGGATACCGCCTTAGATTTTCCCTGAAAGCCTGGCCTCAGAGTCAAAAATCTGCACTGATAGTGAATCTCCCCTGTGCCTCCATCTCTCAACTGTAAAATGGGGATAATATTTATTCTCATGTGGCCCATAAATACGACTGAGTGGTGGCCTCTGTGGACAAAGGTAAGATGACAGCAAGTAGAGTGTCTGCAAGACGCTAGGAAAATGATAAACATATCCTCCCAAGTCACCGAAGACCCAAGGACAGAGTTTATTTGCATTCACATGGATGGCAAGAAGGACCCTGCACAAGGGGAGTGGCTCCAGCCATATTTCCTATAAGGCACATGGAAGTAACGCTATTTATTATAAACAGTAATAATAATGATAATAAGCAAAAGAGCCTAACTTTCCTCCACCTTCAAAATAAAAACTGACCGTTGTTACAAGATGTGCACAGAAATAGACTTCTCAGGTCTCCCTGCAGGACAACAGGGTGGCACGCATGTTAGAGCACATGGCTGAGTGCAAAGGCATCCTTCACAGTGACGACCACAATGCCTGTGGGATTTCCTTTATTGGATTTCACAGGATGCAGCCATTGTAAATGGCCCCACATTACTCATGCACAAAAAAGCTAATGAGACTCCCTACTCAGTGATTACAGCTTGCCCTGGTTCTGAGGACTGCAAATGGATAAAACTATTTCCTGGAAAAATGTTAACATGCTAGGACATATTATTCAGATTACTGCCCTGACATAGTTTTATGACATTATTAAATTACATCCCCTCGAATTGCTTGGGCTCCTTCTCTTAATTCAAATGATGCTAGATTTTACCTCTAGACTAGTACCACCCTCCAATACAGAAGGAACGGAGCCAGACAGGAGCAGATGCTAAGAGGGACACAGAAATGGTCATGATGTGCTACTCAATGAACTCACATTACTGTTAAATAAAAAAGCCTTTTAAAATGTCTTCCATGTGTAGCTTCTCGAGAAAAAGAATAAAAATGAAAAAGCAAGAGCAATGTAACACTTCTTGGCATGTTTTTTTCTTTCAAGCTCCAGTAAAGTTAGTCCAAAGAGACATAAATAAAACCAGAGGGACACACAAGCTGGACTTTGGCCACAGTCTGAGTCAGCGAGCTGCTGGCCAGGTAATTGCTCAGATAGGACTGCGAGGCTCTGCTGGAATGTTTTCAGGCACAAAGTGAAGTCACAGAAAACACAAGTCATGATAATCCCATTAGCTGAAGCGGCTCCGATCATCTCTCTTCCTCTGCTATTTGCCCAATGACTGCTTATATTACTCCTATACTATAATACGAGAAGTATTATTCCTATTTTCGGTGTCTAAGAAATATAAAAATGGGGGATAAACGCTGGTATGGTAGGAAAAAACGGCCTGTAATCTACGAGTTGGAAGGCCCTAAGGACATGTTCTCCCAATTTTCCTTCTAAATTGACTCAGAACCAACCTGTGCCCCTTGTCTTAGTTTATCACCCTCAGACCACCTGAGACGGTTGAGCAGGGTTCAGAGCCCTTCCTGCTCACCTGGGAAACCCGGGGACCCACAAAAGACAACCCCTCAGAAAAGGTCTTATTTATATGATAATTTTCTGATGTCAACCTGAAGATTAAAACCTTCTCTTTAAACTCTTCCTAAGCACAAGTTCAAGTGAAGCATTAACTTCTATTCACCTATTGCACTTGAGAATTCCAGCTCCCTGACTCCCCTGCTGAGCTCGGTTACAGAGGAAATAAAGAGGAGGACTTCCAAGGTTCTGTGCAGTGTGATGAGTTCATGACTGTAGTAACAGTAACATGCTTCCTTTAAAATAAAATTGTATGAGACTTAAGTTTATGATTTATTTATTGCACATGACATAAAGTGCAAACTTACATGTATAGCTTAATGATCTTTACATATGTGTGTATGTATATAATACATACAAATAGATGTGTTTGTATCCACTATCAGTTTTTGAGGAAATGAAAGCAACTCTGACCTCTGAACCATTTACCATCTGTATGATCGTGAATGAGTTGCTTAAACTCTCAGACTCAGTTCCTTCATCTGTAAAAACCATACACCTACAGCTTATACTTTAAAAATATTATTGTGATGGGGGGAGGGTATAGTTCAGTGGTAGAGTGCATGCTTAGTATGCACAAGGTCCTGGGTTCAATCACCAGCACTTCCATTAAAAATAATAATAATAAATAAATAAACCTAATTATTTCCCCCTGCAAAAACAAATAAAATGCAAACAAAACAACAAAAATAAAATTTCTTAAAAAAAACCCAAAAAATATTATGAGGATTAAATCTATAAGGACTAATCCATAAGAAACTATTACATAGCCCAGTGAATGATCGTAATTGTTATTATTCCTACTACTGTACAAGGGCTAAGTAACTTGACAGTGTGAAAGTCAGTCTGAACCATTCTTTCAGATGAAACCTTTCTAATAGGCTTGCTCTGGATGTGGCCTCATTCTGCTGGTTCTCTAGCCCGAGGGAGAGGAGCTTTCCCTGGAAGCACACTGTGGACCCCAGGGGGCAGGAGCAGCTTACCGTGTGGGCACAGGGACCTCAGTCAGGGCACCCAGCATGACCGCCTGCTGCAGCCGAACAAAGGCAATGAAAGGAGAATCCAAGAAGTCGACCTCGCCGACCAGCACGTTGGAGGCTTCTGCATCTCGGGGTAGTTTTTTCATGAACTTATTCTTCAGCTGCATGGGAAGGGCCAAGAAAGCACAACTTATTTCCAGAGAAGGGAACAAGAAGAGGCATTCCATATATCACTCAAGGGAATTCCTCTGTATGAGTCCACACACAGCAGGCAGGCCCTAGCTAGCCATTCTTCTAGTATGTTTAACCACTCTACTACAGTAAACATTTATCTGGGCTTTGTATTCAAAAACATTGAGCACATATTCCCATGGTTTACATATAAAACAATGTTTGCATATGTAGCAATCCATGTATTTACTCACTCAATAACGTGTTGAGACTCTACTGTGAGCCAGGAACTGATCTAAGCCTTAGGGATAAGGGATGGATCAACTGATAACAGGTCCTTCTGGGGCTCCTATTCCAGCAAGGGGAGAAGTAAAATAGGATATTAGGTAGTGGTAAATGCTGAGAAGGAAAAGTAAAACAGTAAGAGGGCACTGCTTTAAACAGGGTGGTCAGGGAAGGCCTCTGAAGAAATGTATTTGACATCGGAGCAAGGGGACAAGCCATGCAAAGATCTGGGCTGAGAATATTCTAGGCAAAGAGAACAGCAAGTGCAAAGCCCTGAGACAGGAAAGAGCTTGGAGTCAGAGGAACAGTAAGCAGGCAAGTGTGGTGGGAGCTGAAGGAGCAAAGGCAAGAAAATGGTAGCAAATGAAGTTGCATAACCAAGGGGGGACCAGGAGGTAAGGGCCTGGAAGGCCACAGTAAGGAGTTTGGGATGTTTTAGGTGGAACTTGTCTACTAAAGGTCCAAGTGGAAATGTGGAGTAGAAAGACATAAATTTAGGAGCTACACCATGTAAACAGTATTTAAGACCATGGGATAGGATGACACAACCTTGGGTGTGAGTGTACACAGAGAAGAGGAGTAACATCTAAACCCCGGGTTACTCCACCTTTTATAGGAAAGGGAGGAGATATCGGCAGAAGACATTAAAAACAAAACAAAACAAAAAACAGCCAGTGAGCCAGTGAGGCAGGAGGAAAACCAGGGCTTCACCAACAGTCAGGTGAAGAAAAGGCTCAATAAGGAAAGTGTATCAGCCACGTCAAAGGCTGCTGGAAGTGCAGATAAGACGAGAGCTAAGAATGGACCGATGAATCTGGCAAGTTGGCACTGCTGGGTGATCCTGACAAGAGCCGTTATAGTGGACACTGGCTACTCAGTAAAGAGTGACAGGTGAAGAAGCGAAGACAGGGAGTAGGCAGAATTATTTTGAGAAATGTTACTACCAAGAAAAGCCAAGAATCAGGGAGGTAGCTGAAGGAAGGCATAAAATAGAGGATTTTTTAAGATAGGAAATACGATGACACGGGAATGTTAAAGAGGACGATCTAGTAGAGACAGATTGCTGCTGCAGGAGCGATTAGAATAACTGCAAAAGCAGCTCAAGCAACCCTGAACTACTGAGAAGAGACAACAGGATAGCCACAGCACAGGGAGAGGGATCAGCTGCAGAGTGACACAGAGGGCTCATGCGCCCTAGCCGGGGAAGGCAGGTTCCGTGGGGTCGGAGGCGGGCGAGCTGGGAGGTTTGTGGGTGAAGATGAGGGCTTCTGAGGACTCATAACTTTGCAGTGAAATACAAGTGACCTGATGGTGAGGAGGAGAAGGAGGGACGAATGTGGGAGTTTGAGGAGACGGGTAAAGGTGTCAGCCCCTTTGAAAACATATCTTGCAGGTGTTACCCATTCCTCTCTCCCTCCTCCCCAGCTCCCACTTAGAACGGCTTGAGCGTCCTTCAGTGAGTGGGAAACGCCTCCCAGCAGCTCGAGGACATCGTCTCAACGATCATAACAGGATGGAGAGGAGGGTCTTGCAGGACTAAACAAAGACACCGACTTCTGACGCCTACTTATCACCAATGTAAATGTCTTTCCCCTCAAGTCAAAAGTTACCAGTGACCTTTTTTTTGCCACGGATTATTGCTGATATGGGAAGTGGTAGGCATGACCCAATTTTCCCCACTGATAAAAAATTATAAGAACATTTTATTTTCAAGTTTCCATTTGAAGAGTTCTTATTAGGGGAAATAAGTGCGATGAGACCCAATCCCCAAAACTTCATCACCCTCAGGAGCATTGCCATAGGATTTTTTCCTATAATTTGGTACTTCATATAAGAAGAAAGCTGCGAGGCAAAAAATAAGGAAGTTGGGGCTAATAACTTGGTGTAAACAAACAACAAAAAAAGCATATACATACTTCTATATATTTTTAGATGTTAGGAGCATGACTACTTCTAGCAGTAAAAGACTTTTCCAAGTTTATACCATTTATCCTCCAAGAATACTAATATTCAAAAAAAAAGTCTGTTTACATTCTATAGACATGAAAAGCATAGCTATGGAAAAGCTCTAAAAGCATCAAATTGCCAAAATTGTTATTCTGGCCTAAGGAAGTTACAGCAATAAACTATTCTCTGTGACACAAAGCAGAGCGCGGGGTTTGGTCAAGCGGCCCAAAAATGCATAACAAAAGATGACTGCTAGAGTAATCTTCTTCCCGCTCCTTCCAGAGAGAGCGCCCGTTACCAACACAGGGTGTGAAGCTCTAGAATCTTCCGGTTTTAGTTCCCATTCTCTCCAGCACTCTTTGCTCCAGTTAGGCAGGTAATCTGACCATAATTGCCTTCTGTCTTTTTTTTTTTTTTAATTTTTTTATTGGTTTATAATCATTTTACAATATTGTGTCAAATTCCGGTGTAGAGCACAATTTTTCAGTTATACATGAACATATATATATATTCATTGTCACATTTTTTTCTCTGTGAGCTACCATAAGATCTTGTGTATATTTCCCTGTGCAGTATAATCTTGTGTATATTTCCCTTTACAGTATAATCTTGTTTATCTATTCTACAATTTTAAAATCCCATCTATCCCTTCCCACCCTCCACCCCCTATAATTGCCTTCTGTCTTATGTACGTAAGACCCCACACTTATTATCAAAAACTGTCCTTTCCTCATTTCTAAACTTCCTTCAGAGCTCAAAACAAGCCTTCTAGCCTTCTACCATCTCAGCCCACCTCCTTGGGAACCCCGGAAGCCCTCACTTCTGAATCACACTTTAACTCTTCCCCCTGAGTTTCTTGAGGGTTGGAACAGTTTATCCCCCATGGTACTGAATACGTACTTTGCACATAATTCAGCTATAATAAATATTTTGAATGGAAGGGATGAACTATGTAGCACTAAAAATCAGACCAAAAGACCATCAAATGCCCAGGAAAGTTAGAGAGGTTTTAAAGGCTCATTCTAGAACATACTATGTCTGGATCTATTGCAACTACCTGACTCAACACCTGTAGGCTGTCCCACAGCTAAAGATACACTGCCACAAAATGGTTTACCAGTACTCTGGTACCTTTACTGATATTACTGTGCCATCTTGCAAAATTAGAAGTATATTTTTAAGACTAAAGGAACTGTATTCTATGTGCCCTTAAGAGAAGTAGTTATAAAGATGTGTTCCTTTAGATCAACACATCTAAAATTGTGTTTGTGGAATATGAGTGTTCTCAGAGAAACTAAAAGCTATTCTGAAATCAAAATGTGTGGTGCCTGAGGTGTCCCAGAACTTAGTCCTTAGATGGCTCTTTTCTGTCTACACACACTCCCTTTGTGATCTCACCAAGTCCCATGCCTTTGAATGCCGTCTATATACTGATGACTCACAAATTTATATCCTCAGCCAGGACCTCTTCCCCAAACTCCAGACCTATAACATCTCTCCTTGCATGTCTAATAGGCATCGCAAACTTCACAAACCCCAAAACTGAGCGCCCCTGAGAGTCCCCTCAAACTAGCTCTTCCTGTAGTCTTCCTCACCTGGTTCATGGCAACTCTGTTCTCCCATTGCTCAGGACAAAACCTTGCTGTCATCATCAGCATTTCTCCATCTCACACCCCATGCCCACTCTATCAGCAAATCCTGTTGGATCTACAAAGTCCATCCAGAATCCGACTGTTCCTCACCACCTTCACTGTTAACACCCTGGTCCACATGACGACCACCTATATCCTGGGTGATGGCACTAGACTCCTGGCTGGGTGCCTGCAATGTTTAAGGCCTGATAGTGGGCACAGCCAAGAATGGACAGACTTTACTCTCCCGAAGTTTACAGTTCAATGAAGAGGAGCAAATATAAAAAGTGCTCTAATGAAAGAAGAAACATAAACACAATACGAAAGGTATACTGTTCAATGGGAGGTCACAGAATGCAGTAATCACACCTGGCAACGGAGTTCAAGGAAGGCTCCTCTGTGAATCAGGTTTAAAGAGCTCTCTCATATAGGCGGGCTCCTCAAATACTGATACTGTAAGTTCTCCTTTTCAAGTACCTCAGTATGACCTGATACAAAGTAATGACTGAAGTGTAAAAACCAATTCTGGGCTTAAACAGTAAAATGTGAACAATAAGAAAATACCGAGAAAAAATTGTCAACATTAAACAGAGAATGGTGAAGAATAACCCAGGAGTTAAACAAAGAACAATAAAAGATCATGAACACAAGAACAGAATCTAAGGCTTTCACATCAGGTTGAAGATAATCCAATAAACTCACCTGGAGTGAATGCCAAAGATAAAGTTACAGACCATTAGTTGATTCTCTAAGGGATACCCATCCTGGATTTTATGCAGGGCCAACTATGAGAACACACACAGTGGAAAAAATTTCCATTAGCCAAACTTGATTCCAAAGAAATGGATTTCAAACGGCTGCCATGTGGAGGTACAACTGGTAAAAGAAACTGGGACTAGCTCAGTGATATGGGGACCCTTTTTTGTCTTTACCAGGTAATATCACCAACTCCATGAATCTAGGAATGTACATTTCAGGTTCCTTTTATACAAGCCTGTATTCTTTCTTCCAAAGTGAGGTCTTGCTATAATTACTCAGAAGTACATGGCTTGCTCTTCTGCCATAAATGTTTACTCTTAGAATTTCTTAATCTTCCTCACTTTCTAAGTGGCTCTCTAACAACCCAGCGATCACAGTACTAGCATATCCAAGAAACTAGAGATTATGAATGGGTAAAGCAGATCAAGTGGACTAATTATAACAGAGATGGTGTATGTGGGATGACAGCTCCGTGTGATGATGGGAAAGTTACTCATGCACAAAAGAGAGGCATCACGTGTAGCTGACTGAAAAAGTCAATCTTCCAAACCCCACTCATGTCTTAGATTCTCCTGTCCTCTTCTATGAAAAGTTTATAGATTTTAGGTTTTCTATATGAGACCTGTCACAATGTAACTGTTACTCAATCTTGATTGACTGGAATAACATTATGTCCTCCCAGCTCTTGACTATCACCCTCAGACCTACAGCATCAACTGGTAAGCAGGTCCAGGCTGTCATATTATTCCTCAGGCACTAGACATGTATTTAAACCCTACCTCCTTTTGTCTGCCACTATTAGCATATGTTAAAAATAAGTGTAATAAAGTGGGATTTATAATCAGGAGTACTCATGGTTTGTCATTTGAATCTGATCTGTTAGAAGAAAACCCTATAGGCTGTTCAACATCCTTCCTACAAGTGATGTTATAAAAATCATCTACACCTGATTATTTCTCCAAAGCTTACACCTATTACTACCCCATTCCATACATTCTTTTTTCCTCTCCGGGAGAATGATTTTAATCTTCCAATCTGTAGTTATTCTCAATTCACCCCTGCCTAATGCCCCGTGTCAACAGGCTAACATCCGCCTGGTTTCCTGGGGCAAAAAGCTTATTCTCAGCTTTCTTACTTGTGTTCTTTCCTCTCTTCTTCTCTCCTTCTTAGTTTATTTCTCTTCCTCCTGCTGATTTCCCCCTTCACATTCTCTTTGAAAACTGCCAGCTCTTATTCCTTCCCAAACTAATTCCTCTGGTAGGCTCAAAATCATTCTAGGACACCTTAGTACCATGTCCTTCCAGTGGAAATGTACCCGTGTTAGTGGTAAAGTAGGGTCACCATACTTATCAGGTTGGTGACATGTATGACAGCCCCAGTTTACCCCACTGTCCTGGAGTAAGTATTAATATCACCTTCTTTCACTCTCATAAGTGTCTTGGGCTAAGAAAAAAATTATATGATCACCCTACATTTTAATCTCACTGAGGCTGACTCCTGAGCAGTGCCTAAAATACGGCATTGGGATATAATTACATGCTGTTGAAACTTAAGATTGAAGGAACTCAAAAGTATGAGAGAATACCTGGGCCAAACAGCATCACAGTAAATCTTTCTGAGTATGAATTTATTCATTTATGATATGCAGCAATATTAACTATTAGGATAGGATAAAAGTATTCTCTCACTCAGCACAGGTAAGATGATTCTGCCTCTGCCCACTCCGGTGGCCAATTTGATGGATTAAAGTTTGACAGATTCATTGGGACTTTTTTCTAATGAGAGGGGTGCAGTGCCTTGAAGACAAGAAACTGTTTTCTCTTACAGCAAGACAAATGAATGGAAAAAGACTTTACATCTTAATCCATGTGGCTGGTTAGAAAAGTAGACTCAGAGACAGTTTCATATGCTCAACTATATTTCTCTATCATAACTCGTGTCTCTTAAATCTGTTAATCCCAGAATTTGGATTCTGTATGGGTGGTTTTAGGTGTGGAACAGTGTATTTGGTGAAGAAGAAATTTCCAATCTAAATAATACTTCTCAGAGACTTCACTTCCAACTATTGTAAACTAACTTACATCACACCAACCCTTCCAGGAAGAAAAACTGAAAAGCTGGATTTCTGTAATCTGTTTAAATGAATCAGAAAGTTACTATGACATTAAAAGCCTAAGGAGCCAGTATCCCTGAAGAAGGAAACTGCCCAAAGGTAAGGATAAATTCAGCTCTGATTTTCTTCTAAAGGCATTTGATGATTTCTAAGTAGCTGCAGAAATTCAGAAACTGAGCAGAGTCTTCAGCAGTCTCAAAGTGATAAGCAAACATGCCAGGCATTTAGTGGGGACCCCTAAAGGACAAGACTCAAGGCATAAGGGCAAACTAGTAATAAACCAATCCACATAAAGACTGAAACCCAGCTTCCAGTCAGCTCACTTCCAGATTAAATGTTAAGTTGGCTGGCCTACCTAAGCCACCCAGAAACAGAACAATCTCTGAAGAAAGATAACATTATCCAGAATACCAACTTAGCTCTATTATGTATGTTCAATATTCAGAGACTCAATCTGATACTCAATCAGAAACCACTGATATTCAATCAGAAATTACTAAGCATACTAGTAGACAAGATCAAATGGCTTTCCAGTCATTTTTTTTCTCATCCAAGAAAAAACAGAAATTAGAAACAAACTTACAGGAGCCACATATTACAGTTACCAGAGACAGACTTTGAAGTAACTTAATAATATTTTGAAACATTGACGAGATGGAGAATTTCAACAGAATCCATTTTAAAAACAAACTAGATGTCCTAGAGATTAGCATATGTATCAAGGACCTATTAAAGTCAAAATTATTCATAATATGAAAACAGGACATATCAAAATATGTGGTATGCAGCTAAACTTGTGTGTTCAGTAAAATTCATAGCCTAAGTGCAAATATTACAAAAGAAGAAAAGTTAAAGTTTGATGATCTAAATATATATCTTAAGGAGTAAGAATAAAACAGCAAATGAAACTCAAAGAAGGGATAAAGAAGGAATTAATAAAAACAAGAAAGGAAATTATGTCCTTAAAAAACAAATATACTATCCTGGTCATGTTCTATTTCATAATCTGAATGACAACTATACAGGTCTGTCCACACTGTAAAAACAAATCGAGTAGATTTCATCTATATATGTAACACAAATATGTTTTACTTTAATAAAACAATTATACTATGAGTGTCTTAATAAATAAACTGTTGTTTCACTGCAAATCTGGCTTACATGTAGTGCTCCCTTGGCAGGAAACTTTCAAAAAAGGAAATCAAGGGCAGTGAAACACTAAAACTATACTCCACAGCCCTAATTCATATGTCAAAGACTTTTGAAAACATGAGGTAAGAGATAAAGTACCTAGCAAGACACACAAAAAGTGTAGGGCTCACTCCTCCCCAACCTTCTTTCTAGTTTCTCCAACATAGAAAGCAAACTTCCCTGCTGCCTTTTCTCTTTCTACCATGAATAAGGGGGAGGCCACCTGACTGTGCTACGTCGCAGGTGAGATATTCCTGCCTTTATCTTCCAATGGCATGCAAACCCTATTGCACTGCTCAACATAAACATAATATAACCTAATCCAGTATGCTTCCTTTGGGTTATAATTAGCCTCCAACAGGGCTGGGATGAAGAAGCAATCCATCAAAAGTAGCCTTGTGAAAACTAATCCCTGAGATAATTTTGAAATAGATTTGACTTACCAAGAACTATGTGTATATATTTGGAACAGATCTACTGTCCCCAGTTCCAGGAATCCTGGAGTATGATAGGTGGGGACTGCTATACTGCCTACAGTTGGCTTCTGTGGTTAACTGAAGACTGTCCCTATGGCCCGTCCTCCCCCAACTTTCCAGCAGTCCTCCCATCCCACATCCAAGGGAGATAAGAACTCATCGGAACTAATCAAATTCGAAGTCAGTTAACCTTCACTGGCTTTTCTCAGGCACTAGGGAGATAGTTCTTCTCACTGAAAGCTCTGTTCTGGCCTTTCTTTGTAGTAGGAGGTTCTCAGTACAAAGAGCAGACCTCCTCTTCAGTTCAAGTACAAGCAGCCTCTTTCGCTTATAGGTTCTTCACAGCTACCAAGACGAGGCAGGAGGCTCTGCCTAGGTCACCGCGGTTCTGCTGTGGGGTTTGCAGTCAAAACCTCAGTCAGTAATAAAGAGTTCCTTGGCCCTTGCCTCTCTGTACACATGTCCCTACTTGATCTCCTGGAGAGTGTTGGGCTGAGGACAGGGTCCACGTGTTCCTAAGTAGCCTGCTCAAATACCACCTCAAACACACCCCAACATTCCATTCCTAAATCTCACTTCTTTACTGTAAATTGTATGGTTGCTCAACAAGGAAATGACAGAAGAAGGAAAAAGATAGGAATTGTTGTTTTATAAGCTAAGCCCGGAATTGCTTTTGATATCAAGACTAGGTAAGACAAATCATCTCAAAGCTTCTTCTTCTGTTAAATACAGATAGCCTTTACTTATCCCATAAGCTAATTCGTGGAATCGGACGTTCTTGGTGTGATAGAGAGGACTGTTAGAATAATTACTGTAAATGGTTTTTGTTTTGTCTTCAATGATTACCCTTCAGGTTATCTTCAAGTTGTAATTTAGAAGAATATTTCCAATGGCTAAATTTAATCAGCCCCATGTCTAAAAGGCCTAAAAGGAGGAGCTAGTGCTTGATCACCTGCAGAATCCAACCATTCGACAATCACATAGGATGTTATTAGTGCTCATTTATGGCACGGTCTCAGATTTCCTTAGTGTATAAGCCATGAAAGAGGGCGGAGTAATTAAATAAGACAAAAAGCCAAATGGCTCTGTGGCTGCGTGTTTTTACTTTTCAAACACTCTTCTACTTTTGCTTATTCCGTTTTTAAAAACACAAAATGAAAACAGTCCCCCGAGGGTGAAAATTTGATTTTCTAATTTTTCTTTCCAAATATAGACATCTCACCATCATTAATGCAAATGACTCTGCAAAGCAGCACATTTACAAATGGCTATTAAACTAAATATAACATTAAGTACAATCCATCAGTTCTGATTTTCTAAATAGAATGAAATTTCAAGTACTGACCTAGTTGAAAAATCACCTTATTAAAATCTCTAGTCACATTTTCTATGTCTTATATCATTTTTAAAAAATCAATGTTTTTAGCTATTTACAGTATTTTAAACATTTTCACATTTACTATTTTACTTGAATTCTTACAGAAAGTTTATGAGAAATGTACTATTTAACTATTTTACAGATAAGGGAAATTAAAGTTCAGAAAGTTTAAAGGACTTCATGAAACTCATACAGCCAACTGGCCAAGCCAGAATGTGCTCTCTGCCCACTTCACTACCCGCTGAAACCCTTACATTCCTGATGAATATACTTTACTACCAAAAGTTTAGAAGAAATTGTCCTGAAACTTCTAAACCTTTTACACAGCAAACCAGGGTCAAGCATCTACAATGGTTTAGGCCCTGTACAGATAACCTTTAAAATTTTTAATAAACACATTTTAAAGTATTTAACAGGATTTAATTACATAAAATAAAATGAGCCACAGAGAGAGAGGGAAAGCAGAAAATCCACATTAAAAAAATAGCACTTTTAAAAACCATTTAAAGAAAATCAAGAACTTGCAAAGTCTAGGTGCATCTGAGTTAGATAATGTTTTTAAAAGTCCTTTTTTCTTTTTCATTATTGTGCCATGTACTCCACTGTGTGTAAAGGCAGGTCACCTGCTCTGTGATGCAGAGAAGGAAACTTGAAATACTTATTAATCTACCTGGTGGGAAATGCCCTCTACCTGGATGCCCCTTAGATGCTACCTACCTATGCCTCCAAACTCTAGCCAAGAATTACGGGGAGGGTGAGCCTGACCCTGGCTGCCTCAAGCTCAGTGCTGAGCAAGTAACAGGCCCCTCAATCCATGTGTTACATGGAGGGATATTATGAGGCTCTGAACCAAGAGAACATCTGTGGGGACAGAATGTTGAAAACAGATTTGGGAAAAATTAGAAGGCAGAATATACAGGACTTGTTGAATGCCTGGATAGAGAGAGTAAAGGAGAAGGAAGTGTCTACAATGAACACAAGACTAGGACCACATTTCTTCAAAGGTCCAAAGCTCACATGACATCAAGAGTAAACATTTCACCAATACTGATGAGTAACAGATGCTCCACTGAAAATCTGGCTGAACACTAAACATATCTGTGACCTCAATTTTCACTGGATTTTAACCTGAGCAATAGTTGCTGAGAAGACCAGAGTTACTTATCTTCTGCATTTAGCCTCTTCATCTGTAAGGCAGGTTGAAAACCACACACCACATGCAGATGATACGTAAAAAGCTCTTAGTACACTGCCTCAAATAGCATAGTGGTAACAATAATTACTGCCAGGTTAGGGTTAGTGTAATCCTGGAATCTATGGTAAACAGATGATCAGCAAAATAATAAAATGTTTTTCTCTCCCAAAGGAATAAAGTAAAATAAAGTTATATTGGCACTACATTTAATTCACAATCCTCTGGATTTCAGATAGAAATCTCTTTCCCCAGTTGGTATCATGGACTTAAAAACATATATTCACCCAGTACAGTACCTCTCCACGCAAGTTAATTCTACCAAGTGTATAGATGTATAAGTTTTAACTTGAAAGAGTTGCTGAGATCTCTTCACCATGGTAAGGCTAAAAAAAATCAGATAAACTGAAGGCGAAGGTGAGCGTGGGTGGATCAGTGCAGCTATCCTGTAAAAGTAACACAACTGCTCACAGTAACGGCACCATTTTATCTGCATTCCCTTGGAATGACACCCTTGTCCTTGAACGACTGTTTTCAGCAGGAAAAAAAAAAGGTGACATGCTTTACTTCCACTCTCACTCTACCTATTAATATCTTAAAAGCAGTATCAGTCTACAGTCCACTCCAAAAAGAAAGACCCTAAACATAGGGTTTTCTTTTTCTGTTCTTTCTGCTCCACAATCTTCAGCTGCCACTGGGAGAGAGGGGCTGCAGTGGGAACAACCAAACAAAGACAAAAAAAACAAAAATTAGCATCATGGGATTAGTGACTTTAAGAGAAAATTATAGTTTAAGGGGAGATGTTTCGTGTGCGTTCTCTTCTGCACACATCCCAGTCGGGGTAGCTAATAAAAAAACATGGACTGCTCTTTTAAAAACAAAAAGTTCAAGGGATGAGAGGTGGGAGTGTGGAATCATCAGAGGCAAGAGTTGGAAGTTAATGGCCTGACAAGCAACCAAGTGGAGTGCTCTTCTTGTGCAGGACTGAGCACTGTTCAGCGCCCCCACCATCTGCTCCACCCCAGTGTGGTCCAGGAGCCGGCAAGGCTCTGCCTTCCACATCCTGCAAACCTCAAGGCTGGTGGTCCAGACTTCTGTGTCCTCCGTCTCACCTGTGGTTCCCTTCTCTGGGAACAAAAGGAAAAAGCAGGGCTCTTCTCAAAGCACAGAGCAGCAGTTCTGAACTTGGGGTCCCCAATGGGGACCCAGGAAGCCCAAGGACACTGAAATTATTTGCAAGTTGTTGTGCCTACACATTTATTGTGCATTTCTCTGGTAAGTGCATCCATTGTTTCATCACAAACTCAAGTGGATTCTTGACATGAAAAAAGCTTAAGAACCACTGCCTTAGATGGTCTTTGAACTGAAAAAATATGTAAAGAAGGCCCACGCTTGCATCTTGGAGGTGCAGTCCTTTAGACAGTGTTCATACTGAAAGATTTTTGTGGCTCCAGGAATGGGACAAGTGGACCTTCTAATCACTAGAGGATTCACTCAAGGTCACACTCCCAGAACAGAAGTAGGGCCAGCACAAGTGCCCTCTCTTGAGCCCTCCTCTACTTTCATTCCCACCACACCACTGGAACAGGAAACAATAATCCATTAAAATGCTTTAAAAAAAAAAAAAAGTCATTGAGTGAAACTGGATAAATGTAGAAGTACTTTTTACTTAGTGCATCAAATGTGGTAACAAAAATCAGCCTGTAAAACTAACAAGCAGACATAACTATTTAAGACCTGTCTGGGTGGATGCTTTAATATCTCATTACTTGGGGCCTAATAAGAAATTGTCGATAAAATGCCCATCCACAGAGAGACAACGGGGGTAAAGCATACCATCCATTGACTTCCAGATGGCTGCTGGCAGTTCTCTGAGAATTCAGTGCTATCAGCTGGGAAGCATTTAACCCAGGTCCTCCCAGTGCTGGGACGTACAAGGGACCACATGGTCCCAGCAGAACTCTTCAAACAGACAGCTGTGTCGCTGTAATTAAATCCGTAGTAGTCATGCTATTATCTATTTAGCAGCTTTTTTTTAATGTACCCTTCACTGAGGTCTCTGAGAACACGCACCAAATTAGAACAATAGAAAATACTGAAGAAGCAGTAAAAGGGAATCAAGGGGAGAGGAAAGTTCTGACACAAGAGCAGGCAACAGCTGTCCCAAAACTTCCCTGAGAGGGTCTTCATTTGTCCCTGGTGGGATGTGACTGAGCTCCAGGAGGTGATGGTCACTTTCCTGACATGAGTGAGGAGCTGGAGGGTCGGCGCACCCCTTGATTCCCCAGTACACTCCCCTGCCAAGTTCTACCTCTTTTTGAATTCTGAATTTTTGAATCCTCCGGTGCCAGTCACTGGACATTCAACATATCAGAAAATCTTAAAAGAACTCAAAGGCGATCTAGTCCAATTTCTCACCCATTAACTACATTCCTAACATACAGAAGAAAAAAGCATTCAAGAATTAATTCAGATGTCACCTCTGCCCACTCCCCAGCCCCTGGCAAAATTCATCCTCCCTTCTCTAGGAGAAGACACCCCCACCCTGTGTTATTTACAGATTTGTCTCATAGTCTATAATCAGAACCCTTAAAAGCAGAGAGGGGACCCTCCTCGTTTTTGTAGTCCTGATCCCTAATAAAGTCCCTAGTGCAAAGGAGGACTTCATAAAAGCTTTGTAAATAAATTAGAGATGAAGCTCTATTTCCTATATAATTCATATTTATATTAAAATAAATACTGCCTCCGTGAAATACCTGCTATTACAAGTTTATGTCTAGAGCAACAAACGGTAAATCTATCCTCTTTCATGGGAAGGCAACCTTCACGAACTTCCTACCCCTCAAACCTTCTCGTCTCGAAGAGTCATGGATGAGTTACTTCGACTATTCTCAGGCTGGTGCCCAGGCATTTCCCCCGCCTAGTTCCCATAACCACATCCCCTCAACTGTTTCTGAAAATGGGCCCCTTTGAAAAATCTGAATCTGATGAATGTTACAAACTTTCTGTCCAAATAAAGTACGGTTTCCCCCATTATCCACTTCATGCTTGAACTTACACAGTTTACCTTTATTCTTGTTAACTTCATTGTGGGTTCAGTCCCTCAAGATCATTCTCCATCTTGAGTCTGTCCTTTAAAGTTCAGAGAGCTAACCTTGTCAATTGTGTGTCCTCTGAGAATCTGATAAGCCAGCATTGGGTCTTACTCCAAATTGCTACTAGATCTGTTCAGCAGGACAGTACAAGCTAAAAAGTGTCATGCCATTAAAAATTCCTTCCAGCTCAAGTGGTAGAGCACATGCTTAGCACACACAAGGTCCTGGGTTCAGTCCCCAGTACCTCCTCTAAAAATAAATAAGTAAATCTAGTTACCCCCCCCAAATTTTTTTTAATTAAAAAATAAAGAAATTCCTTCCACTGTGACACTGGTTATTAAGACACACACTTGAATACAATGATTCTCTAGCTAAGAACTCTGTGGTGGTCACACAGACCTCAGTTCATCAAAGTGCTTACAACGGCACCATCATGGACCCTACGGATGCCTTACTACAACCAAGTGGGCCGCTCAGAAAAGAAAATGTGAGATATAAACATACTTATGTTCTTCTATTTAATGTGTATAGCAATAATTCAGATCACAGGTTAACAAACTTTTTCTTTGAAAAGCCAAATTAGGCTTTGCAGGCAACATACAGCCCCTGTCATGTGTTCTTTTTTTTTTTTTAACAACTCTTTAAAACTGTAACTATTTTTAGCTTGCCAGCCATACAACAACAGTCTACAGGCAGCCTAGGGCCCGATGCCATAGTTTGCCAGACATCGTTGCTTCGATTTTGAAGCAAATGGCAGACTGGTGAAGACAACCATTTAACCAAAAATTAAAACAGGCAGTTACTGGATGATAGTTGTGGTAGCTGTCATGACGGAAAAGCATAGCATATGAGAGCTTACAATGCAAGCTCCAGCCAAAACCAGGGATCCCAGGAGACTTCCCTGCAGAGATAACCTCTACTGAGAAATAAAGGGAAACCCAGTTGCCTGGGCAGGAAGAGCATTTCAGTGAAAGGAAACAGCATGTGCACAGGGCCCGAGGTCTGGGGAAAACTGGCACATTAGTGGACCTGAAAGGACGTGTGTGTGGTCAAAGTCAACAAGGGAGAGAATCTTGCAAAACAACTCTGGAGAGAGACATGAGGCAGGATAACACAAGGCTTTGAAGGGCATGCTAAGGATTCTGGGCTCATTGCAAAAACAGTCTTAAGCTATGAGTGACAATCCTTCAGTGCAGAACCTGTCTTATATTACCTAGATCCCTCACAGTGCTTTATCAGCTTTCTACATTCTCAGATTTCAAAACCACAATGGTTTTTCTGAGTGAAAAAATAATTCTTAACATCCTATTACTCAGACTACTAGGACTAGGACTGGCTAGTGTTTTATTACTTGTTACTTTCAGGAGAGACAGAAGACAAGGGAAGACACCACTGCATGATCCTACCTCCACATGTCCCATGGAGACTATTTAATACAGAATCATTCTAAATTCAGACCTAAATAAAAATTTTTAAATTCCTCAGTGTTCTATTTTGCTACTTTCTCTTGGACCAAAAATTATAAAATATATTACAAATGTATTATCCAAAAATTATAAAATGTATTATAAATATATAAATATATATTATAAATTATAAAATATATTATAAATATATATTATAAACATATAACCAAAAATACATTACAAATATATATATTATAAAAACATATATAACCAAAAATTACAAATATATTATTGCTTCATTTATTTCACTTGTTTCATTTTCCCCAACTCTGTTTCATGGTTGATCCTACTCTTCCATTCACAAAGAGGCAGGAGAAAGCAGGTGTGAAAAAGGAAGTAATATTTTTTAAGCACCTAATTGATCTGTGCCTGGTGTCCTTCACATATATTACCTCTTTTTAAATCTCATAAGAACATGAAAGCTAAGTTTTTACCCATTTTTTCTAAGGCTCAAAGACATTTAAGTACCTGCACAAGATCACTCAGCCAGTAAGAAGGCAAGCTAGGATTTGAACCAACACCTCCAGGATTATATAAAACCCAAACTTTTCTGCTTCATTAAGCAAAACACGTTTCCTATTATCCAACAAACTCTAAAAAGACTCTCAATCTTCTATTCCTTTGATTTAAATCCTTTTGTCCTATTCTTTCCACAGTGAGGTCTTACAAGTTGGGAGTTTAGATCAAGAAGGCACCGCTAAAATGGAGAAAATACAGCCCATAGGATGGTTCAGACCATGACAGCACAGACTAAGAAACAGATAAGCATGGGAGCACAGAGCCCCTGTGTGACATTAGAGAAGAGAGACTCTTCCAAGGGCCTTTAATTCTCATCTATTCTTGGTTTTTATTTTAACAAAACCTACATGTTGTGCTACTTCAGCACATCTGTTGAAAATGAAAAACTATAGAGAATTTTTAAAACTGGAAACCAAAAGGTGACACGAATCAAGATCTTTTAAAAGAAGTAACTGCACTCCGTTCCCTCAGCAGGACTTCATTCAGGGACTCCCACAAAGACATGTGCAAATAAGAACAACACTGCCCACACCCCAAGAAAATCCCTTCATGACACATTTTTTATGGATGTTTTCACAATGTTCTGATGAAAAGAGATACTCCCTGAGAATTCCACACTTTGGAAAAGAGTTGCACAACTCTTTTAAGTGGTAGGGACAATTGTTATTTTTCTAAACAAAGCCTTCCTCCAGAGTGTCTGGGGATGCCTTCTTAGAGATCATAATTCAACAGGCATTGAATTATGCATCGAGTTTTTCTTCACCCAAAGCTTCAAGGTAGAGGGTACTTGTTGAAATTTCTAAAATTCCCCTTGCTTATTTCTCAGTGTCATAAATAAGCTAATATGGAAACAGGCTTTATCTGTAAGTTTCATTTGAGAAACAACGAGTAACGCAGCCAAAGACACTGTGAGAAGAGATGAACTTCTTTCATCTCTGACCAAAAGGTTTTTCTGAAACAAGTCATCTTAATACACAGCTGGGTTTCAGCTTGACTTGTTCTTTATTTATTTATTTATTTATTTATTTATTTATTTGATTATATACTTGGATCTTAACCATAATGCGGTCTTTGGAATCAAAACTGTAAGAAAAATGTAAAGTGAAACAGAGTTTTAATCACGTATAGAGCTCGTAAATTCTATAATAAATCACATTCAGTAATAAATCCTTTCCAAGTCTGATCTGCCTTACCCCTAATTTCACACCATTTCATGTCATACAAAATGAGGTAGCTCATGTCTAAAAGTAGAATGTTGGCTAGTCCGTGATTTGAAATGTGCCATGCCTGGGAAATTAAGCAATATCACGTCATCTTGCAATAGAGTATCTTTCTGTGCTGACAGTTGAATTTCCAGTATATCCTTGTGACACACTAAACTTTGTTAAAAAAAAAAAAAAAGATTTGGTTTTTTCTTTAAGCTATGTCAATCAGCAGGTAACTGTGTTCACTGAGCTTTCAATTATGAGAAAAATGTGTAAATGGATTTTAACAAATGAAAGAGCAAACTATTTTTGAAATATTAGAATTTACATGATTGTTTTAGTTGAAGAAAAAATTTTACGTATGAGCTGGGCAAGAATGTGCATTTCAAGCAACTGGTTAACTTAATGAAACACTATGTCAGTGATCATGATAAGACATACAAATTTTAAAGTTGTTAGAATGAAAATATACTAACAATACTTTCAGAAATCATCTTTCTCTGAGAAACTCTCATAGTCACAGTCATTTTCTCAGCCTTTAAAAAATTTTTTTTGAGAAACAAGATAAGTAAAAGTTGATTCTCCCCAATTAGTCATCATCATCATTACACTCAGCAACTAACTTACAAGACTCCTGCCTCTCCCTCCACCCAAGACCCTCTGCCTTCCCAAACCCCCTACCCCATAAAGAAGATGAGACACACAATAACAAACAAGTGATTCCCTGTAAAGTGACAAACAGTAAGCGCTTAGATGGTGTTAGAATTTGAGACAGGTATAATTCACATGAGTCACTCATCCAAAGATGAGTGGCAGGAAAAAGCAAGACTTTACTTAGGTATTGAAGTAAAGGCAGGACTTAAAAAAGGCAAGAGGAAAAGAGATGCTTGGGTCCAGTGGAAATGTGCACGCAGTAACACTATTCACAGAAGGACAATCAGACACATTTCATTAGAATGCAGACAGAGCAATGGAGTAGAGAAGTTAAAAACGTGAAACCCCAAAGAGCAAGATTCACGATGTAAATCTGAGGAGTAAGAAATGAAAAAAACGCAACTGACTTCCATCTTACCCCTTCTTACTGCAAAACCAAACCAAAAATAAAAAACATAGCACATTTAAATAATGCAAATGACAGTGATAACTAAGACTTGTCTAATATTTCAACTGCCTTAAGCACAGTCCTTTTCCCACAACAACCCTATGGAGAAGGCAGTTCAGACTGAATTATAAGACCTTTATTATGAATTGGAAAACTGAGGTTCAGAGGACTTAAGGTTTAACACACTGATTTAAGTTTTCAAAGCTATTCCTGTGATCACCTTAATGAAAAAGTTCAATAATAATTGTTTTTTCCTCTTACCAGCACACACACACACAAAAATGAAGGCTACAACGATACGCCTCTATCAGACTTACTGACCTAGAAGTGACAGTGTATCAACAGCAAGAACAAATGCTGAACAGCCTAAAAGTTAAGGGACTATGGGCTGTTTCTCAAAGCATAAGTAAAGATCTGTAAATCAAGTGAGTACCCACCCTGGCCCTGGATAATTAATCTAATCTATGTCTGCAAATTCTACTGGTAACTCTAACAACAACAACAACAAAAGGGTAACACTGAAACTCTGTCATATTTCATTAAATTTAGGGGATTAATGGCCATCGTTCTAAGAATTTTAAAAGTCACATTATTTTCCATTTGTTGGGTAAACCAAGTCATTCACTTGAATTGTTAAACTGCAGATAAATTATATTCCGATTTATTTCTTACATTCTACCTTACCCTACCCCTTCTCCTTAACTAACCCCTTCTCCAAGGAAGAATGTTTTATTTGGCTAAAACTCTAATCTTCTGCTACTTATGTTCTCTAAAATAGAAGGATGCTTCTAAGGTCCCTTGCTTCTCTTTGACTGACAGCTCCGGCCCACAGTTATCTTGTCTTTCATGGAACTGCTGTACTTTACTGTCAGCACCACACAGTTTATTTGGTCTCTCCAGCTAGAAATAAACTCACAATCTGAGGTCATATTTTATGCTTTTTAAAAAATTATATAAGCCTCTTCTCCCTGACCTCCACCAATACCACTCGGGGTCTGGGCACACAACAAACAGTCGGACCACTGAGCTTCTTAATCACTGTGGCAGCAGAAACAGCCAGTCACCGGAAGACTCTTAAGAATGTTTAACTGTTGGTTTATCTAAGAACAGTTCTGCTGATGAGCCCATTCAGCATGATGTGTGCCTCAAAGACAAACTTAAGGTTACTAGCTACCAACTGGACACCTGGGGCTCAAGACCTAAAAAAGACCATGATACAAGTAAGTAGAATTCACTGTGCTCACTGAGAGCACAGGCCCCAGGGCCAGGCAGCAGCTCTTAACACTTGGTTGCTATTTAACTTTGCAAACAACTACTTACTATCTTTGTGCCTCAAGTTTACCAATATATAAAACAGGGTTGATTGTACCAACCAAAGCACTAGTGTGAAAAGGTGTTCAGTCTATGTTAGTCGTTGTCATTATCCTCCACAGAAGAACAGACTCAATGCTACCACGTGGAGCCCGAAGGAGCTCAGTGCTGCTAACACTGAAGTTCAGAGCTGTTACAAGGCTCCCTGCAAAACGGCTTGGTCACCTTCTAGCCTCTTGTATGCACATGCCTAGAACACTAATCAGGTGGTAACGTCAACTGGGTATGTTTAACACTGGCTTTCAGACTGCAGAAAAAACTATGGCTACCATTTTAACATGGCAGCAGAGAAAAGGGAAGCATGGTTGTGTTCATTTCACCTCAGTTCTAGGGAGTGAAACCAGACCATTGGTGCTAATGCACGGAGAAATCAGGACACTCTGCTGGTGACTGATAAGGTCAGGCGATCCTGCAGAGGCAGCTAAGTCAAGGAGCCACTGGATCAATCAGACAAGTGAGCTGGGAACAGTGGGAAGCCCTTCTCTTTCTGAAGAAGAGCAAGAAAAACTTCCTCCCTTGGCTTGGCCTCTTGCTGCAGAGATTCCCGGTGGCGAGGGAAGGAGGGAAACAGCAAAATCTGCAGATACCTCCCCCTACCTGTAAAGGATGGTTCACTGATCTTATTATCAGTTATCCCAGATGACAACACTCCATCAGAGCTCCGAACCAAGGTATAAGGTATAAACTTTTCACTGAACTAACTTTACAGTACGTACGTCAGTTCACTTAAAATTCTCTTGAGGGTGGAGGATTCGGGAGCAGGGAGATTAGGGCCAAGTGCAAATGTGCTGGATGGTGCTCCAAAGAGAACACTTGCCCCACCCTTCTTGCGATTTTCTTCTTTGTTCCAGATGCTGACCACCAAGAAGGGCCCTTAAGAGGAGGCATTTTTGGTTGCCAAGGAGATTCTCCTAAAGCGGACCGGATTTCTTGCAGAGCTGGGAACAGCAGCTCCTTGAGCAGAAGCAATCAGAAACACACAGGTGGCCAAGTCGTCTACCACCGTACTTCTCACCTCCTTACCTCTGAATACCAGCGGATTAGCCGTCTCAGAGATCCAATTAGACCAGGAGAGTAAACCCAGTTTTAGCCTTGATATTCTAAGCTTCTGAAAAAAGCCCCAGAGTGAGCTGGGAGGCAGATGCTACTGACTGAGAGATTCTTTTCACTTTAACTGAGTCGCTAAGCTTTTAGTGGAGTAAATCACAAAGGAGAAACTCAAATTTGACTGGCAAACAGTATCCCAGCAGTGGAGGCAGATTTATTAAAGTGTTTAAAAGACCTAGGACACAAATTGGTATAATCTTTTGGGGAGGTAATTGGCAATACATAATGACCCAGCAATTTTCCACTTACAAAAACTTCTCCTTCAGAAATGCCCATAAAAGAATTAAAAAAAAAAAAAGTTAGCTCTTTAAAAACTCCAGTTGCAGAATCATACAATCCCATTTGAAGTTTATATAAATAAGTATATATATTTTTAATGCATAGAAAAAGTCTAGAAGATTCTACATCAACCTGCTAATAAGTGGTTATTTGAGGGTGAGAATTTGTAAACTTTCACTTTCTATTTTATTTGTTTTTGCTTTGTTTGAATTTTTACAGCAATTTTGTATAATTATGAAGTAGAAAAAAACTAAAGTTTAAAAAATATTACAGATAATAAAATGTTACTAGAGCAGGTAAAGAATGAGTCCATGTTTTTATTTATAAGTACTATAAAGGTTTCTTAACCACGCCCTTAGGGTGTTCACCATAAGGTGCCGCTGTTTTCTGGTTTTCCACTTCGAGGGGGGAAAAAGCTAGTTTTTTGTTTTTTGTTTTTTTTTAAATGACGTTTTGGTCAGAGGTAGGTGACATGTGACACGAGAGTAGATATTCATCAAGGACAACTGTAACGGCCTCCTACTGCTCTGCGATACAATCTAAGTGCATTCCTGGTACTGGGATTCAGGCAGACGGCTACACACTAAAAAGAGGACAATAAGTGACATCAAACACGAAACACAACAGGTCATCACTGAAGACATGTAAAACCTGCAATCCTTTTTGTTAAATTATGAATACAGGAACGCCCTGCAGTGCTCCTAGAGTTCGATTCTCTCACAGGTACAGGGACAGGTGAGGGTGCGGCTCAGGACCCCCCTCGGTGGTCCTGTCTCCTGCATACACACCCCGATGCCCCTTTCTGAACAATAAAGACTAAGACACTTGTTCCGGAGACAGGCCCTTGGCGAAGGGATCGTGGGTCGTGTGTTTTCCCCAGGTGACATCCAAAAGAGCACTGCAGGAACAGACACAATCACTCAAAAGCTCAGCCTCGCCACTCCCGGGGGCCTACCTCCACTTCTTGTGCAATAAAATACTTTCATTTTTATTAATGTTAATTAATAATTTAATTAAGAGTACATGGAAGATATTTTAACTAGTAAACTCATTTTTTTTTCTTACAGTACTTGTATGGAACAGAAGAACTTCCTTTGCCGAGAGGAACAAGGTCTTGACATCTAGGGCACACGCAGTAAGAAACGTCCATTGCGCTGTGTAATGCACGTGGTGTGTACCCAGTGCTTAATTACAGGACCACCACCGATGATCCAGGACATGAGCAAGTTCCTCCATCCTAGCACACAGCACCCCCAGTGGTCCTTTTCAAAGGTAAGTCAGAACACACAACTCTCCTGAAACACTGTTTCATGGCACTTCGAATAAAATTAAAAGGTCTCCCTGCATACTTCCTGGCCTCACCTACCTCTGCACACCTGCTACCTTGGCTCCTCCTTTTCTTACCTGAAAACACAAGATAGAGCTTAGATTACCTGGAACAAGTGTATCTACTTCACTTTCAGGCTGACACAAAACTCGTTTTTAAATGAAGGCTATCAGGCTGATCCAGATAAAAAGTTTTTCACAGAAAGTATAACGTTGCAAAAACTGGAAAATTCAAGTGTCTCAATTTTATTTGGGACACAGGTCAAGAACACAGGTTCCTAAAGTCAGTATAAGTATCAGTGCTTCTCAAACTCTTCTAATAACCATTAACCAATGTGGTTGTTAATTCTTTCAGAATATGGGAGAGAGCATAAGGAGGGAGAAGGAAGCTACATAAAGTCAAAAGTTTTGGAGAAAGGGAAAAGACAGTGACAGACATCAGTTTTGTTAATTGTCTAAGTAGCTAGCTGATCCCCTTGGAAACGGGCTCCAAAGGTAACCATCACAATGGGTACACCAGTTCCCATCAAGGACTCCTGCCCGATGGAAAGCTGGAGCCGCCCAACCACAGGGAAACTCATCGCAGTTACCGAAACTGCAGTGAGTGACTCAGCACACCTAACGACTGCAACCGCCTCCTCACAACATGCCTTTCTTCTCAGGTTTTCACAGGTGTGATTCCATCTGGAGCTTTCCTGACACAGCAGTGCTTCACTGGCCCCCGAGCACGTGCTGAAGACAAGAAGCATAACCTCGGCAAATCCGAGCCCGTCCCGCCACTGCGCCCTCCCTGAGGAGGGGGGCGAGACCACCCGGCGCTCTGTGTGAATAGGAGGGTCTTCTGGCCGAGCCATGGTAAAGGAAAAGCAGGTGCAATAGCCCTCTTCCATCACTGTGAGTGTGCAATAGCTACGAATGCTAAGGGAGACTGTGTGTGAGCCTCAGGGTGGAAACCAACACGATGAAAAATTCGTCTCACCCGAATTTAGTTGACTCGCCTCTGTATCACACACGTGTAAGAAAAGAATTAGGGGCTCATCCAGTCACAAAATGCTTCTTTCCAGATTTCATTTTAAGGCGGTCATGGCTTAGCAGTTCCAAACTTATATGTGGTTTAAGGATTTCATCCTCTTATTCTCTGACAAAAATATTTAAATTCAGGTATATCTCTACAAAAGACCAAGACTTCAAAAACAGAAATCGAGGCCATCAAGTGTATTTAAAGATAATAGGCAACAGGCAGTGCTAAAAGGGATTACAACACACTTTAGAAACTAACCTGAGGCCAGATTCTACCAGGAGACGTAGGGATGGGTTCTCAGATAAGCTAGCTAAATAGCAAGCATCATGGAAGCCATCGCCAGATAAGATGTTACAAAGTCATGTGAGCTGGAAGTGTCTCTCTAACAATCTGCGAGGGATTTCTACATCGACTGCATCCCCTGCAGTCTAGAGACTGCAATTTCACTTAAGGTTGGTCACGTAATTGTGAGAGCTTTTTGCATTATTGATAATCCTGGAAAAACGAAAACAAAAAAACAAAAAAACAAAACAAGCCCTTTTAAAGTCATTGCAGCACTGAGCACGGTTATTTCCTCCAGAGTTAAAGCTAAGAGGTAAAATGATTTTAAAAAAAAAGACTTCCTAATCCTCACAGCTGATCTCACACTCACAAGAAAATTAGAACTAACCCACCGCATTTGATAAGCATCCATGGCAGTTCTAACATATTTTAAAGAACAGAAAAGGAATAAAAGGAGATAGAAAAACAAATCAATCTAAGGTAATTGGGGAAGGTAACTGGATAATGAAGGAAAGGAAAACCCTCCATAGCAACAAAATAGAGGAGATCATTTATGTCGATTTACAAGTAGATGAGCTCCAGCTATATATATATGTATGTTTAAATCTTCTCCCCAGGTGTTTTTCTGCTTAATAAATACAATATCCAAGATGGAATATTGTTGAAGCACTGAGTCACCTCAATTCTGGCCATGCTTTTTCTTCTGCTGTTAACTATTTTGAGCTATTTCTCAATAAAGCAGCCGCTACTGAAATCATCAGTGCATAGGCTTGGCAGAGCCAGAGAGAGAAAGTGCAGTCCGCAGATTTGTTTCTTCTGTTTTCCTAAAACAGAATCTCATAAAAAATATGCCTTCGAATTTTGTCACTATGTAGCTGTCAGAAAGAAAACTGCTCCTCATCAGAACTCTGAACATTAAACCTGTCTCTTGTGCTGCGGGGAAGTTACACAGCCCCGGGAAGTCACCAAGCACCGTCACAACTGTTCGAATTGTATCCAGGCAGGATAATCAGTCAATCAGAAAACTTCAGTTCCAGTTGGATGGAAGTTTTTCTGGGGCCAACTTGGAAAAGCATACAGAACAAGTTTGACTTTACTGCCAAGATCATTTCCAGGACACTGGCTAATTAATTGTAAAAGCTTTTTCAAAACAAATTTGAGCCTGGCAACCTTTTTTTTCCCACCCAAACACAGAAAAAGCAGGTTAAAAAATAAAAGCCTGGGTTTATTGTGGTTTTTGCCCTGGCTTCATCTTCTTAGCAAGTCCATTTTCTTCTTCTCGCCCTAAAATGATCCCAGAGCTTTTGTATCTGAAGTCACTAAGATAGTAAGTATAGAAACTGGAAATATTAGTTGGAATTTATACTCTACCTTTGGTTATAGAGGAGATCATGGGTCAGTTACAAAGCTTCTCTTCAAATTTCTTGGTGGGAACAAAGAACAGAGTTTCGTCCTCTTTGGGGGTTAACTATGACTATTATATTAGATAAACGAAGATGGACAGTTGCTCTTACAATGATATATTCATCAACCTCACTCTCTGGTTTTGAAAACAAAAAGAACAAAACTCTTGAACTGAGTCTTCCCGGTTTCATCTTCACATGAATCTCTATGAATGTGATGCATCAGTGACAGGCAACAGAGTCTGGTTTTAAGGACCAAATCACATAGGTTTCACAGCAAAATCAACACCCCAAATCATCATGTTCCAACCTATTTCTTCTAACACTGGAATCACAACCTTATGTAATACACATCTTGAGCCATCAAATTTCTTTGGCATACGCCCAGATTCGAAGACACCCAAGAAGGTAAGAAATCTTTCTCAGAATTTACCACCTGCTACTGACAAAAGAACTGTCCGCAATAAAAGAAGCCTTCCAGACATTTCAGAAGAAGTGTCAGCCAGGTATTTCTAACTCTGCCTATCCAATATCAAGGACCCTGGCCAACCTCATAATCGGAATGGTGCTTGGTAAATACTGTATAGAGCCAAAATGTACAAAATTGTTTTGAGGGAAATTCTCAACAAGTCCTAGGGGACTGAGTTTTCCCTTTTCACGACTGGTATGAATGTACCAGTGTAGCCAGTATTTAAGTGATCTTCTCCCACATCATCAGGTAGGCCAGTGGTAGGAGAGAGCCATCACTACCAGCATTTAGAAGGCAAGAATTAATCTCAGTGCAGAAGGGGTAGGTAATTAGGCAGAAACAAAGCAGAGTTTCTCTTCTGGGAAACACATGTAAGTTAAGATGGGAAAGATAACACCAGATGTCAGAGAATCTTAAAAAGTCAGGGAATTCTGAATGTAACTTGGTAAGAAGACGTTACACACTTTTGATCCAGGAGAGAGTTATAAGGGCAATAATATGAAAAGTGTATTGAGTTGGGAGAAAATGGAAACAGGATTAATTCCAAAGGCTCTTCTAGCAATCTGTTCTGAGATGATGAAGGCCCCATTAGGGGGCTGCTGGTGAGAAGAAGAAGGAAGAAAGAATCAAAAGCCACCTTACAAGAAGGAACATAATTTCACCTTTCCTGTGCTTTTTAGAATTCATCAATGTCTAAAAACCTCTGTCAGTTAAAGAGGAACACTGTGGAAAATAAGGCTTCACTGCCTTACAGATATATAATTCAGATTTCTTTATTTATTCAGGTAGAATTTTCAGCCAATTAGTGCAAATAACTCATTTTATCTTTTAATATAAAGTGCAAAATTTATACCTACTCCCCATTTTCTGCTAATGTCAAGCCCAGATACCCAACCCAACTGGGAAAGTGGCCCAGTTTCTACCACATGCTTTTTAAAGGAAAGCAAATTGAGATTCAAAACCTAATTGTTTTCCATTTCAAATAGGCTACTTAATATGTCTTTTAATAGACAAACAAATACACAATAGCTTTGCCTGAGGTGTCCCCCCAACGTTAGCAATTTCCAACATTTCCTAGCCCTCAACAGTTTGCCAAAGCAGTTTTTTCGTAAATTATCTTATTTAATCCTCACAATCAACCTGAGGTAGGAATTATTATCACTATCTTAAAGCTGAGAGAACTGTAGCTCCAAGATTTAAACTGCCCGAGTGAATACACCGTTAAGAGCTGGAGTCAAGCCTAATTCTTATCTTCTAAACTTCAAATCCCTTCCCCCAGAGAAAGTGAAAAAAAGAACCCATCTACCCATACTGGTTCATTTCAGGTCAGGGAACCGTCATTTCTAACCTCTCCCCAGCATCTTCCAGGTATACATTTAGTCTCGCAGTTCAAAGAAGCAAGAATTCTTTGCTTACCTGGTCTTTCTCCGGTTTATCAGAAATGTCATTCAGACTGGAAGAAGTCAGATTCCTGTGAGTCATGGCGGGGCTACCTGGAAAAACAGAAGTGAAGCCTCATAAACGACTTCTCATCAAAAACACACAGGCTCTGGCTGCACACTTTGTGAAGACTAGCAGATGAGGATGGGGATGGGGATGGTGCTTCAGCTACATTAGGAGTCTCCTGAAGTGTTGGAAAGTTAGGGTAGAGTGCTAACACGGTTAAATGAAAAATGCATAAAATCTCATACACCTTGTTTAAGTCTTGCTTCCTGGTTCTATTTCAAGATAAGTTAAACTTTAAAAGAAACATGTAAAACAATATGCATTAAAAATAAATTTACTCCTAGTTCTGGTTTGCCTCTAGTTTTAGCCCTTCATAGACATCCTGGTCTACCCATTTCTATTGCCCAGAGAGATGGGCTCTTTCCTCTCGTCTGAAGAGCCCGCGCCACAGTAAAAGGCCGGGACCTCTGCAGTCCTTCCCAGGACACCCCTTGCTCAGATCGACCCCCAGAGCCATCTGCATTCCATCCTCTGGCTAACACTTTGATCAACAGTATTTCTTGTTAGTGGACACCTGATTCAGAATCCCCACTCTTTGCCTCACAGCAGTGTTATCGCAGCCCCCCTTACTTCCTGTGTTCCCATGTGCCAGACTAAAATTAAGGTACCCCTTCTTTCCCCCTTAACATGCCAAACTTCTTATCCAAGGCCAGGGATGGATTTCATCAGGAATACTCCATAGGAACAAAGCTCCCCGGCAGTGGAGCTGCTGTAGGTAAAGTCCATGGGCAATCCATCCCGTGACTTCGACATGGTTATTTGAGAGCACAGAGGAAGGAGATCGAGGAAAAGGAGAGACTATTTTCAAGCAGACTGGTTAATAAACAGAATACTGAGCTTTCATTCTGCAGTTGGACCTGAAATTTCTAGGCTCACTAAGCAAAAAAGTAACTTTTCAAAGCCAGGGTGTTTGACCCGCCCCTGGAGGACGCTGAGTAATGTGTCCATCATCTAATCCTCAGAGATCTGACTCAGGCTGGTCTTCGCATCAAGAGGACAAGGGTTGAAAAAACAAGCACCCAAGTTCGAACATAGCTTCACACTTGTTTCCACATAATTCTTTAGATTACAGACTTCTCTTCCTTCAGACCGAAACCTCAACACATAATTTTACAAAAGACTAAAATCAACCCCTAATAATTTAATGTCCATGTAACAGCAGTTCTTTAAATAATATAATTGTTTTTAACTACTAGATCAATTTTCTTGAGCTGGCAAAACAGAATATTTTCCACTCTGCTGCATTTCATTGAACAAGCGTGGCCTAGCTCTCCTAAACCTTTTACCTGGTGAGATGTTTTATTTCAGGAAAATTTGAGTACAGGGCATTTTTCAAAGGAAAGTAACATCTGAAAAACTGCTCTATGAGCAAAATTAAAAGGACCCCTTTGAAAGCCACATTTTCTTCTCTGAACCGCCTACCAGGTTTCTAGTGTCCACTCAATACAAAAGGCACCAGATACAAACATGAATGCCCCCAAATAACGCTGGGCTTGAAGCTAATGTGAGATGATGAGTGCATACAATTTTGTACTTTACATTAAAAAACAAAGTCAGTTTTTTAGATTAAGTGGGTGAAAATTCTCCTTGAATAAGTAAAGAAATCTGAACTGTATTTTCTTAAAGCAATGAAGTCTTAGTAATCCTAATCATAAATTAATAGCAGTTTATGTAAATGAATAGATAAGACTGATTTCTAATTATCAAATCAATTCTATGTAAGCAGCAACACTGAAATGAATTTGAAAGCAGCTTTTCACTAAGTACTTTAAATTTCCTGGGCAATAGTCTAAGTTCACTGATTTGCTTTGGAAATTCTTTGTAAATACTGCAGTGCTACATGTCAACCCAAGCACTGTCCTAACTGCTGCAAAATCTGAATAGGTAGAAGCCAAATGAATAAGGTTTCCACTATAATGGTAATCCTGACTGATGTCACAACTTTTCCAAGAAACCTCATATACAGTCTCAATATTTCTCTCATTTCTGAAAGACAGTTATAGCGTAGCTATCTGTATTTGTACTCCATGGAGGGAGCAGAGAACAGCATGGGGCCAAGGCAGACGCAGGAACCAGATGGGGAAGAGGAGGCCTGTGTTAAGAAATAATCAGATCTATTGTCCCTCCCGACCTTATCTGATTCTCATTAATAGAAGTAATATTAACACCTTCACTGATGTTTAACTTTGTAATACACTGAAAGAATTCAGAAGTCAACACTTCTGGGTAAACCTTAAGCAAGATGATCAGCATTCTCGTATCTCTTCCCACCTCCCTCCCTAACAAACTCTCCACCCCTCCCCTCTAACACCCTGAACCAGAGACAAATGCTTCCCAATGTTCTGAATCAGTGGTTCCCAAAGTGCGGTTCCCAGAGCAGCAGCAGCAGCAGCCGGTGAGCACGTGATAAAAATGTAAATTCCTGGGACTCACCGCAGACCAACTATATCCAACTCAGCAATGGGGGTTTTAACAAACCTTCAAAATGATTTTAAAGTAAGCTAAAGTTGGAGAGCCACTGCTCTAAATAAACCAGTTATCTTAACCAGAGGATATGTCCTAGCATGTCCTTGCTCCCAGCTATGATACTGCAAGCACATTATGAAATTAGCATCCCTGCCACATAACCACACACCAAAAGATCATATGTGGTCTTTCCTCTAAATCCTCACCTATGCAATCAAATAAATACATTACTTTGTTTTCAAAACTCACTGTTTAATCAGCCTTTTCCAGAAACATATCACCCAAGTCAAAGAAGACAAGGACAAGCGCCAAGAAGTTACAAACCAAATTCTCTCTGGGAATCAGAAATTTCTGTGTGGCACGTCAGCAAACCTGGGATGCTGTTGCACAACGGGTCCCTGACAATGTTCTACTGTGGATATTTTGCACTTAACAGTCAATAAGACACACTGTCAGAGTAAATCAGTGCTTTCTCTTTAGAGTTTTGGCTGATGATGTAGACTCATTATACTGCAATCCTGAGCGAGTTGGGGTGGCAGGGGAAAATGTCACCTTGTACAAAAAAGGTGAAATACAAGACTACCCAAAAGTATGCTATTCCTTGTGCAGGTGGTGATTCCTCTACTCAAAGCTACCGCTAGCAGACCTTTTCTGTCTAAAAACCCAGGGCATATGAATGTCTCATTACTGCTCTTGGTCCAAAGAAACTTTGTTTTTTTTCAGTTTGATTTTTAAAAAAAGAAGAAAAAGAAAAAGAACCAGCCTCAAGTGTACAATCATAATTAATTTCCATACCACTGTATTTTGGCCTTAAGAAAAAGAAAGCTTTGGAGAATCACATTTTCAAGCAGTTTCACACAATCAAAAACAATTTCATTTTCAAAGTACTCACTTGGCAGGTACATCCTGTCTTCTCTAAAAATTAATTGCATTCTGTACTAAGTTTGAAAATCACTGTTAGTCTTTTTAGCACACATGTAGCAATGCATAAAGTCCTTGCAATTGTATCTACTAGATACAATAAAGAGGGGTAAGGAGAATGTACAGCAAAGGAAGACGGTGATACTCTTATTTGTACATATTAGATAAAAATGTAAACACACATGTAACACAATGACACATAAACTGACCCCTCACCTCATACCAGTATAATGAGCCTACAGACCATTCTCTGTACCCTCACTGACTCACTCATACTCTCTTCCCCCTCTATTGACATAATAAATCTACTAGAAAATGTGCATATCTAAGATGAAGGGTCAACTAATCTTTCTGAGTACTAAGTACTTTAACTTTCATTATTTTACTTAATCCTCATAAAAGCACTCTGAGATTAGTATTATTATTTTTAACACTTTATACATAAGCAAAAGGAACTTCAAGGAGGTTAAGTGCATGATCACACAGCAAGTGGTAAAACTAACATTTAACTCTGGATCTCTGAATACCAATCCCACTGCCTCTGAGGAAAAAAAAAAAAAAAAGGGTTCTCTATGTTATTTACATAAATAAACACATAAACGTCATCATTTCTAATGAAGAGGAAATATAATGTACAACCACAAGGAGTATATTCTATTTCCATGCCGATTCCATGTAATATAATATCATGAAGGATGTTTAAGACAGAAATGTACTCGGTTTCCAGTTTAGCTCTCCTCAAAGATGAAGTCTGCATTTCTTTACTTTTTTATTTTCATAAAGAAAATAAAAGGAGAAAAATATTGAACTCTCAGCTATTCTGCCACTGTGATTGAAAAGGAGCCCCCAAACCAGAGCTCTGTGGCAGACAAGGAAGGATGCTAAAAGCAATAGCAAAGTAATTATAAAAGCAATAATGCCACATGCTTCTGTATGTCCTAATTCACAGCCATAGGCAAGCGTTTGTAGCATTCCACAAGGTACATTCAGCCAATTCTCCATTATTTCCATTTTGGTTTCCCCCCTTTCAAGTTACTCCAACAGCAGTTTCTTCCCATTTAAACCACTAACAACGGGAAGATAATGGGACAAGGGGAATGAATCAGTTGGGACACTCACAAGAGTCTGACTGAGAAAGCCTAGAAGGAATGGCTGAGATAAGCTTGGATTTTGTCAGATGGCAACAGACCACTGAGAGCTGTCCCCATCAGAAATTAAAAACAACCAAGCATGTCATCACAACCTCCAACCCATTCTCATTATCCACCTCCAAGTAAATAAGAAATATTTAAAATGTAAATATGAGACTAAGGAAAGCCTAAAATATTGTCAGAAGGAGCTCTTTGAAGGAATGTCATAACTAAGAGAAAATCAATTTGGATATTTTTGCTGGTTTCAATTTTAATTATTTTGTTTAGAGGATTTCTGCTGTTTGTTTGTGCATGATTTAATATAATGTAAACTCCAAGAGCCCAAAGCCAAGGTCGTTAGTTTGTCCTGTTCACAGTCATAGCCTCGGAGCTTGGCACTAGTGGCCCTTAATAAACACTTGTGAATGAATGGATAATAGCAACTGAATATCATTTTACTTCCATTTGGAGTGAATACTAAAAACACTACTGTTCAAAGTCGATTTCCTATGGTGGAAGATGCTGTGTGCACACTCCAAGAACCTTCAGACTTGGAAAGCCTCAGAGTAAACAAGGAAGAAGTGTGTAGCTGGCCCAGAACTAACAAAATGGAAAGACCTTGCCAAGCTGGCTAAAGCCCTGCCAGTCAGCAGTGGGAACAGAGGAAAGAAGCAATGAACGGGGAAAGGAGAAACTCTAGTGCAGGAATAATCAGGACACGAGAATGAGAGGAAAAGTAAGGGAGGGGGTCAGAACCTCAGCGAAAGGGAAGGAGAGCCTTGGGTAGAGGAGAGTCTGAGGGAACTGAAGTAGCTCAAAGAATGCAATTGCCTGGGAAAGTGAAGTAAGTTTGGAAGAAGGAAGAAGAAGGACATCAAAAGATCCAGATAACTACAAAGCATGTGAGTCAAGTTCTAGCCAAAAGCTGAAGTCATCTCTAATGTATGGGGCCAGGATAACGGAGCAGGCATCCTTATGAGGGAGCTGGCAGTGTGCAGAGGCCCGACAGGAGCACGGCAAACACAAAGACTATTCTCTCTTTAAAAACCATTCTCTATCCTTTTGAGACCTCTGCTGTCCACGTGACCCTTTGTAATCGACCCATCCTCAACTTCCTTGACCCTGTTCCCTCCTGTTTTTGAATTTTCTGAACTAGTCTGTGGGCTTTACCCCAGATTCAGTGTTAGGGCTTGGACATCTCAATGTCAAATACACAAGGTTCATCTCTTCTAAGTCTTTTTAAAATTTTAACCAGCGAAAGCCAAATGCTGTAACCACAGTGACTTCCATTCTAATAATGTTGCACTGGACAATTAATTTTTATTATGATCTAAATTAGGTAGCTTAATTTTTTTAAGGCATTCCATTCTCTTCCTGCACATGTGCGTGCACACACCCACACATATGACATTTAAAAAATCTCTACACAGCTGAGGAAATGTTCAGAAACAAACAGGTACTAGAAAATGTACTAAAACAGGTAAAACCCCATATAGGACTCCAGCGAATCTGCAGTCCTTGTGATTATACATAGTATTCGTGACTGTATGGTAGTTCTTTCTGTGTCTCACCTGCGTATAAGTCCACACACACGTGCACGTGCGCACACACACACACAATATAAATCTATAAACCAAAAGTTACTATGTCCAAAGAATAGAGGTGGAAGTATATAAAATAATTTGTGACCTTATCTCATGAAAGTAGGAAAAAAAAGAAAGAAAAAGAACTGGGCTATGCTCTCCAGTAAAAAAGGTAAGCGAGAAAAACCAACGGAAGATTATGACTGAAGGAAATGAACATCTCACTGCCTTCTTTCCAAAAAGGCACTAGTCCAGAGAGATTTTACTAAATGCTCTTATGCCAAAGTTGAGGAATTTGAATAGGTCCCTGCAGCCACACCATTCCAAGTACATGTACCAGTGTCTGATTTGCTAAGCTGAACTTTACTCTCTCGTATCTATTATTTTGATACCATATCCAAGATATGGTAAAATTTCACAAACTCAGATTAATGGAGCTATCTCTGAACTGATCAAGTGCCTAAATTTAAAATAATTTAAGAAGGCTACCAATTCAACTTAGTATATGACTTGGCCTATGAGTCCCTGGGGAAAAATAAACAAAATAAACCACACATACACACAAAAAAAATCCAGCCCTTCATGTAAATGAATCATCACACAACTTCACAACACCAAGAATGAAAAGAATATCCTAAAATTTTCCATCTAGAGAGAAAAGAAGTAAGAGTTACACTTTGGAATTCTCTTAAGCAACACAAATGGAAGAAGAGAATGGAACCTGCTTTCAAAGTTCTAGAAGAAAAATTTTTTCAACCTACAATTCTCTACTCATCCAAATTACCAATCAAGTGTGAAAAAATAATACGAAATTTTCGGGGAAAAAAAAAACAAAAAATCAACTTTTATATGTCCTTTCATGCAAAGTCACTTGAAACATGGTTTAGCAAAATGAAAAAATAAACTGAGAAAAAGAGATACGTGGCGTCCGCTTCAGGAGACCAATTAAAGTCAGTGCCAGAGCAGCAGCTGTGCTGCAGGGGCAGGGGACAGCCGTGTCTTACAGAGCAGGAGGGTGGTCCAGGGGAGAGAGGAGACAGCGAGGAGGGAGCACCTGGGCCAAGGAAGTATCTATAGGGTTTATTAGTGTCCCTTAGGTACTGAAAGAGCTCGGGAATACAGTAACAATAGGTAATTTGGGGGGGGGGAAATGCAATTTACAACTCCAGGATACAAAAACTATGTAAGAAAGAAAATGTGATAACCATTACACAGCTTTAAACTATATTTATATAGTCTTAATACTATGAATACTATTTATGAACTTCTGACTTTAGAAAAAACTGATAGAGAAAGCACAGAATGAATGGATAGAGACAAGAATGTAAACCTAATCAATACTGACAATAAATAGAAGTACCAGTGACAGAAATCTGGAAGTGGAAGTGGCAAGGACAGAGGCAAGGAATGGCAGGGAAGCCAATATCCTTTTCTGACACAGTAAGAAGTCAAAAGATCCCGCCCATACTTCCTACAAAAAGACATAAATATAGGTTTATTACCTAAAATTACAAATGTAATTAATAATGGAACTAAGAATAGTGATAGAAATGTTATTTGGAGGAAGGAAACGTGTTCAAAATCGGTAAAATCTTTTCTAGCAAAGAAAAAATTAAAAGATGAAGCAAAGGAGTTTGCTCTTCATTAGAAGTCCTTCTGTGCTCTTCAATTTCATACCCATTTGCACATAATACTTTAATAAAAACATAATACATATGTCTATTTATCATATAATAAAGTTAATTAATTAAAGTACTTTTATTATTTTTAAGTCCCTGAGATTAAGCTGAAACATTACAGACTAGTAGCAAGCTTGGGAGTTTTAATTAAATCAAAATTTTAATATAAACATGGAGATCAAGATTTTAAAAGAGTTTAAAGTCAATTTTTAAGTAGTTCTAAAAACATGCTCCATGAAATAATATTTACACTGTTTTTTTAAATTATGGCAAGGGAAATTTTTCCTGAAGGCTCTGTCAGAATTATCAAATTCACCTCAATAGTTTTAATCACCCAAATCCCTTGTATATGAAAAGCATATGCAGGGGGAAAAAAAGGGTTGTCCATAAAAGTAAGCCATTTAACAGACGTACAGATCCTACATCTGCAGCCAAATACATATATAGATATGAATGTCAATACCACTGCTGATGTAGATTCAGTTTATTAGTATTATATATGGACACAGAGATAAATATAAAGTTTTAAAAGAGTAACAGACACACTCTCTGGGCCTCCAGCTACAAATGTAGCCACTCCTAACTGCTCCTGATTTATGGCTCACAAACTGTGACCTGGAGAAAAGCTAGTTAAATTGGCTTCCTCGTGCAGTAACTCCTCATGGTCTTGCTGATGCACATCCAACTAGCTGATAGACATTGGGCAACCAGTGGTCACAGATCACCCACAGCTCAGACAGCAGCCTCCAGGAAAGGAGGGAGCAAGGATCTCTGAGCCCATCATGTCCCTGTCACCTAAGTGGTCCTGAAAAGTCTCCACATTTGAGTGTCCAACTCAGAGCGAAAGTAGGGTGTATAACAGAGAAGAAGAAATCTGATGCCATATTGGGTCTGTTCCTCTAAGCTTTGTGCTCTGTTGCCTGTGCTTAGTCATGCTGGCTCTGCACCTTTGTCTAGTCAAACAGGTAAAGAACGTTGCCTATAGCCTGAAGTGTACATAATAGCAATGTCAAGGCTCTGCCCCCCAGGCTAGACTTTCAAAAGCTTAACACTTTTCATTCATGTAGAGATAAAATGTTGCAGAACAGAAAATAACATTTGTCTTGCTGAAGGTTTACAGGGACATCCTGACCAGACCTATGTGGACAGCTGTAAGAACAAAGGATTACCACATCCCCTCCAGAGTTTGGCCAGCACCAAGAGGTCTGCAACAACCAACCACACCCACTTCCCTTTTACAATAAAAGAAGTCTGAACTCTAACTCAGGTAAGATGGTTCTTTGGAACACTGGTTCCCTATCTTCTCTGTGTGTTGGCTTTCTGAATAAAGCTGCTATTCCTTGCCCCAACACCTTGTCTCTCAACTTACTGGTTTGCTGCACACCCAGCAGCATGAGTTTGGAGTGGCAGCAGGCGCATCATCTCTCCCAGCATGTGCTGGCTCATACACTCACTTTCTCTGCCTTGGAGAGGTTTATTACACAATTCAGCCAAAGTGGCATCTAGGTCCCAAATGGTGAAACAACTCTGGCATACCAAGTAATCCTGCAGTCACTCTGGGGAATTCTGGCCAGAACTAGGATGGGCCCAGAATTTCCTTCCTACTGAAAAGCTCAAGTTGAACTGAATGCTTGCAGTTCTGAGTTGACACTGTCTCATCCAAAATCTCATCTAGTCATCTCATTCTAAGAAATCCCAAGGGTTTTTTAACTCCATGACACAGACCTGCATAGCACCAAGTGCCAGGGCCATGATTTTTCTGACTGGTGGGTGGGGTGTATGGGGTGGTGGCTTGCAACTTGCCTCTCTCAGATGAACCTAATGGGTCTATGAGGAGAAATATAAAAGGAACCCAAGAGATAACTTATGTCAGCATGGTATCATGAGAAGAAGACAGAAGCAGAGTAAGAAAACTTTATGAAATAAAATAATCATCCCTTACAGGACTGCTGTAAGGATTAAGCAAGGAAACGCATGAGCAAGTGTCCTGCACAGATGTTCAACGTTAGTTTCTTCTCTTTCCCTTTGGCGTATAATCACACGCATAAATCTTCTCTGAATTCAAGATCTTTAGAAAACCGTGAACTACAATTGCCATGATAGGATCTTACCATTTGCAATTTTCCAGCCTATAGAGGTGAGATCAGAGAACTGGGAGGTTGAATTGGGGAGCTGAAATTATCTGAGCTGACTCAAGAAGTGAGGACCGAGGCTCAGAGGCAGCTATTACTCATCACACTGAGGCTATGCGGTGACTTCAGGCAAACAAAAGTCAGAGAGCTTTGAGCAAAAGTGTTGGATGTCCTACTGAGTGCAGAGGTCATTAGTAATTAGTTGACAAACCTGTGTAATAGGTACCTAACTTACCTATGTACATTATAAGAAGTTCTTTAGGTAATCGCTAATGTTTGCTGAGGACAATGTGATCTGAATTTATTCTAGCACCTGTCATTCTGATTTGAAGGCAATATATGCTTTTCTATATTTACTTCTGAAGTGTGGACTGGATGGGAAAAAAGACAGTGGTAAAATACATGAAGGTTTGCAAAACAACAGAAGATGCAGAGACTCTAAGAATACTTCACCGGGTCTAGTTAGACTGTTTAAAGATTGCCTAAATCAGTGGGCAAAGGTACTTTCTAGAAAATCCATTTTCTGCTGAACCAAGATGAAGAGGGGGAAAAAAGCAGAGGAAGAGAAAGAAACCGTGTAAGTAATAATCTGAACCAGCATCAAAATGTTAGCTTCAGAAATTCCTCCAGCACAGTACTACTAGAAATTTCTCACAAGTTACACATTATCTCTTGAGCAGGAAGATAATATAGAGAGTATAATAAGTTTAAATATCCCACAGGGTAGATAGTCTGGAAGGCTGGGTATGTTATTAGAGCTGAGGCTCGGAGAGTCACAGAGTTAAAGGACACCGAGAACACAACCAACTTTTATCCCAAGCAGTTTTTCTCCTCTAACAACAGACAGAGCTAGTCTCCTGAGGTTGGCTTCTATACTTTTGATGACAGGAAACTTGCCACTAAATGAAATGATCTGTTGTACTGTAATAGAGCTCATTCTCACATGGAGAAAACTGCCTCAGTTTTCTAGGTAAGTTGTAGCATCTGGATGGACCAAGAGATTAGGAGATGCCAACCAAAGCACACATCTGCTTAGAAAGAGCTGGCTTTCACTTAACTACACAGAACTTCTTAGAATGTACATTCTCCTATGTCTCCAGGCCTAACTAAGGATTTTCATAAGCAGAAGCACTTGCTTTACCCTTTACAATTCTCCAGCCCTGGGGAATTGGTCCCTGCAGCCCTCCCTCCCTCCCAAGAAGCTGGTAAACAAAGGTCCCTTGATGAGAAAGCCCTGCATCCATACAGGACCGATGGGACTCCATCCATCCCTGCCAGCAGGGCCCGAACCTGGATTAGTCATTGATCCTTCTGAAAAATCACTGAAATTCATGAATCATTGAATCATGAAAATAAAAACTACATTCAAATCCTTATCTAAAACATCGGGAGTCCAAGTCAATATCTTATTCCTTAAAATGCTCACCTACAGGGCCAGGTTCTGTTCTTTGAAACCTCAAAGCAAAGTTTCCTTTCCTCTTTGTGTTTGTGTTAAGCCAGCTCTCATGAACCAACTATGACGCCCTTTCTCCAATTCCGCTAATCAATACTCCGATGGCCGAGGCGGGCGTTTCTCTATCTGATCACCTCCTGGGTGGTCTCCAGGTCCTCATTCTCCACCTTCAGTGTGACCCACTCTTCTCCACAAGCACTTCCCACTCTGCTCAAGAGAACCAGCTTCTCACAAACATCTCTCCCCTTGGTATAACAAGTCTACCTGGTAGGTCTCTGAAATAGGTGTCTGCCTTGCTCATTATATTTTCCCAGGACCAGCTGAGCACTAGCCACAGTGTGGTACTTAAAAATATTTAAGTGAATGAATGAATTGACCATTTGAATAAATTAATATAACACTTCAAAACTCTATCACTGCAACTGGATATAATAAAACTATCACCACTAAAAGGGGAAGGGACATTCCCAATTCAAGGTGATAATAATCATTCTTACTTAAGACAGTAATCACAAGGATCGCTGAAATTAGTACAAATTGTAATAACAACCTACACAGCCTAGGCCCCTAGCTGGTTAAGAGGAAATGCCCCTTTCTTTCAGGCTCTACACACTTCACTAGAAACAGAGACAAAATTTATTCAAAGATGTCTTTTGGAAATAGGGGAAATGATTCAACCTTGACAACCTACAGCAATCCTAAAATCCAGGCCCAGCTTAAGTGTGTGCCACAAGAATCGATTTTTAAAGGAAGACTTTTACTGAGGGAAAAATTCATCATTCTAATTGGATTTATCCTGTTCCTCCTCCTCAAAAAGGATGCTGATATTAGTCTCTCCAAGACATTCCCCTAACAAGACTGCTCTTTGATTTGTAACCATGGTTACCCTTGCAGAACCCATCACAGTGCATGGCTTTCTGAGGCAAGAGCTGAGCATGGCCCAGAACCATCTGTGTGCTCCGTGTGCTCCAGCTGTTCCCTGGAGGTGATAAGAATGGGCCTCAGAGAGTAGAACCATCCTAGAAAATCACCCTTCTGAATGCTGACTTGTGGCCTCTCATTGAGAAACACTAGGAATTTCATTTTCTAACTTGAAACAGCAAAACTCTGAGTCATCAGTGTCCATACCTCTTGTCAGCAGACAAGAGCACTAACTGTGGCTAAAAGCAGGGAGACCCGAGGGCAGAGAGAATGAGAAGAAGAGAGGAAATCAAAAGGAACCATGTCATCTGGAGTCTGCAAACCTGAGTTCAAACCCCGGTGCCCCATTCACTGAATGACCGCAAACACTCCTCCTGCCAGACAGGCACGGTTACAGTCATAGAACCACCTCAGATTCTCATGGCTTAAAACAAAACTGGTTCACTTCTCCCTCAGGATAATAATGTGCATATGGATTTGCTGGCATTTTGCTTCTACCTCTCTGTCCTTGGACCAGGACCAAAATACATGGAGCAGCCTTCACTAGACATGCACTAGGGAAGAACAACTCTAACTCCCTATTAGATCTGCTTCTTTAGCTCTAACCCTGTGCTCTACTTCCTGTGCTTAGCTCTACATGCTGGTTCTGCACCTTTTGTAAAAGAGTGTTGCCTGTAGCCTGAAATATACAGGATGGCCCACTCTCAAGACTCTGACCTTTAAGGGTGTAACACCTTTCCATTCATACAGAGATAAAAAGTTGCAGAACAGAGAATAACATTTGTCTTATTGGAGGTTTACAGGAACATCATGACCTGACCTACATGGACCTACAGTGAACCAGTTTTGTTTTAAGCCATGAGAATCTGAGGTGGTTCTATGACTGTAACCGTGCCTGTCTGGCAGGAGGAGTGTTTGCGGTCATTCACCTGACCTACATGGACAGCTGCAAGAACAAAGGATTCTGACATCAGTAAGTCTGGACAACCAACCACACCCTCTCCCCTATAATAGGAGCCGGATTTCTGACTTGGGGAAGATGGTTCTCCAGAACGTTAGTCTGCCATCTTCTCTGTCTACCAGCTTTCCAAATAAAGTCATTATTCCTTGCCCCAACACCTCGTCTCTCAATTTACTGGCCTGTTGTGTGGCGAGCAGAATGAGTTTGGACTCGGTAACAGACGTACTGATGGTTTGAGAGAAAAGAAACTAGTGAAGCACATACTTGCTCTTGAAGCTTTCCCTGGGAATGATATCCATCAGTTCTCATGTATCATTGGCCAAAGGAAGTCATGTGGTCCACTGAACTTCACGTGGGTGAGGAGGAGGGTATTCATATATGCCCAGAAAAAAGAGAGAACTGCAGAATTTGTGAACAGCCCTCAAGTACTGTGGTAGCATAACCTCTCTGAGCCTCAGTGATTTCATCTGTAACAAAAGGTCGGGGATGCTTATTACTTCATGGGATGTTTTGTGGGGATTAAATGGGACAGCACTTGGTTGAATAAATGACAGCTGGTAGTAGCTGAAGTTGCCTTAGTAGTGTTATCTCAACCATGGACAGAAAGATCTGGTGAGCAAGAAACGGAGGCCCTAGCCAAGGAATCCAACTCCCAAATTCTACCACTATTAGCAGCCACAGAAAAGCAGCAGAGCTCCCCCATGCCAGAGAGGCTGGCTAGGCTGGGGATGAAGACTATGATCTAACAAATTCAAAAACCATTCCTGCTTGAGGTTTGCATATTACCTCTCTTTTCAGTCTTTTCTCTCATTTTCAGGTTAAGGGTTCAATTAATCAACAAATATTCACAAAGTGTCTGTGTATCAGGCAATACATTAGCTCCTGAGTAAGAAATAAATCACAGTTTTCTCCAAAAGAACCCCAATCTATGCAAGAAGAACCACAACTCATGGCCCGTTAACAGCCCTACACACCGCCAGCACCCCTCACCAAAAAAAAAAAAAAAAAAAAAAAAAAAAAGTCAAAGAAAACTAAGTCATACAAATAAGGAAATATATATAGATGAATTTGAGAAGAGTACCAAATAGTCAAAAACAAAAATGAAACTACCTATTGTTCAGAAGGTTTGTCTCAGGCAAATGGATACCACACATTCTGGCTAAGCAGATTGCTACATATTCTTTCCTTTCTTATTTGCTTTCAGATTAACTAGGTTCCTAAAGATGATAAGTGCATATCTTGTCCATTACACCCTAGTGGGGACAAAGGAGATACAAGTGTGACTGACAGTGCATGATTAGCAAATAATTTACCCATAGCAAGAGCTGGGTGGATGAATGAGTCCAGCCCTACATTTACTGAACATCCACTAAGTGTGCGACACTGCACTTGGCAGAGGGGATTCAAAGACGAGGGGGATGTGGCTCAGGCTCTTTGAGCACTTTGCCAACAGGGAAGGAAACATACTTGTTCTATGATATGATGGTAACGTAATGGTGGGGAGTATGAGAGCAGAAATGAGGCACTTTGGTGGGACGGAGGGAAAAGAGAGAAATGAAGAAGAGTCTCCTGGAGAAAATCAGAGCTTCAAGGATAGGTTAAACTCAGTCCGGTCAAGCGGGAGTAGCTGCAACAGCATGAATAAGGAATAGAGAGACTGAAAGGCAGGGAATCTAGGTATATGAAAATCCAAATTCTTGTAGCTTGTCGTACTAAAGTGGAAATGTGAAGAGAAGATTAGAGAGTTAAGCAAAGACCAAGTCAAGGAACATCACACAGATTAGAGAACCTGGGCTTGATCTTTTTTATTTTTTAATTGAAGTATAGTCGGTTTACAATGTGGTGTTAATTTCTGGTGTACACTATAGTGATTCAGTTATACACACACACACACACACACACACACACACACACACACACATATATTCCTTTTCATATTCTTTTTCATTATAGGCTATTACAAGACATTGAATATAGTTAACTGGCTACAAAGCCTGGGCTTGAGTGTACAAAGGATAAGAGGTTACCATGAAAGGTTTCTGACCAAAGGGAGTGCTATGTTTGGCATCTGTAACTTAGAAAGGTCCTTCTGGCAGTTGTGAAAGATGGCCTTCAAGGAGTAAGAATGAAGGCTGGGAAAATGGGAAATAATGAAATAGTTCCCACAAGAGGTAACGAGGATCTGGATCCTAAGTAGACTAGCAGCTGTAATGGAGAGTCAGGGAAAGGCAGGGATGAACAGGAAGGGAAAGAGAAGAAGGGCACTGAGGCCAGAGGACAAGGTGGGGTACAAGATGACAGGGGCTTCTGGCCTGCCAGGGGATGGGTGAGGGGCTACCGGAGTGGGGGACGCATTCAGAGGAGTAGAATTGGGATCTGAATTACCAGGACAACTCTACACCATAAACATTCAGTGTACCACAGAAAGAAAAGCCATTATTTCTGAAGATTCTGCCAGTAATTTTCATCAAAGTAAAATTCTACTGCTTGCTGCCAAGAAGAAATTTCATTATTACCTTTGAAATTGATATCTACAGCTAGAATATTACATTTGCTTTTCCTCTAATCTCTCTCACTCACATGTGCACAGACATACTAATTCGAGTAGTTAGATCTCCAGTGGTCTCCAAGAATTAAATCCAGACATTGTTTGGTCTAATAAGAGTGGTTTACTGTATATTTGCCTGAAAGATCCTCCATCAGTTTCAAATTAATCTAGTCCACCTCCCGTCAAACCATGGCCCCAGTGGTTTTTCAGTAGACCTTGAACTGGTAACCCCAGTCCTCCCTGACTATGAGAAAAGCTCTCTCCCTCCATCTGGAAGAGTACCCAGGAGGAGAGTATTTTCTGCACACTGGCCTTGCATAGCTCACACTGCTCTATGCATTGCCCAGAAAGGCACACTCCAAAGTCAAAGCTATAATTTCTGTTATAACTGGACGGTAGTCATTGGTGTTGTCTGCCAAATGTTTCTGAAATTCCACCCTTTGGGCACATGGTAGGATAACAGTTCTTTGGAGTTAGGTGTGGATATATGATTCACTTTGGCAAATGAAATGTAAGTGAAAGAATGTGTCATTGCTGGGCAGAAGTTATCAAGGCAACCTGTGAGTCACCAAAACTCTTCTTCATGGTACAATGACTGTGGAAGCATGAACCCAGATAAGGCTTCCACCAGCCTGGATCCTGCCTAACGGTGATGAGCACAGCTCCCTGCACTTCCACATTAAACATGAAATAGTATGAGAAAGAAACCTCTGTGGTGTGAACTGAGATGTTTGGGGTTGTTAGGCAATTAAATAAGTGGAGGCACCAGGTAGATGAGGTGGAGGGGAGAGGGTGGTCCGGAAGATGGGGGCTTTACTTCCTCTAAAAGAGTGCCAGCAAGAAACCAGTTAGAACTGGATTGCCGTGAATGCGTGGCAGTGACAAGAACCCGAACAGACAAGACCCAGTGCTCATTGTAATGTAATTAGCATTGCAGTGTAGGCTCCCCCTTCATGGGCTTTTCTGTCTGCATCACAGGTAAGGACATGTGCAAAGGGGGACGGGCATGACGAAGCACTCCAGGGGATAGAGCCGTCAATCAATCAAGAGACCGTCTCTAAGTGAGGGTATAAGACAGGAGGGACCAAGAAAGACCAAGGCTGCCATTCTCTCTTGGATCAGCCCATCTCCTGCTCTTACAGGTGTGCTTTTGCTTTCCTAATGAAATCTTTAACTACACAATGCCTTTGTCTCCCGTCTGAATTCTTCTCTTTTGGGCAAGACAAGAACTGAGGCCTTCCTCTCTTGGAGTAACAGGGCTAGTTGTCACTGTAGCAAAACCCAGCCTATCCTGACTACTAGTTGTCATGAAAGCAGCAAAGAAAGATGGTCAGGAAGACCAGCTCTTCTTACCCCCTCAGATCATCCTCACTCTACTATGTTTCATCAGCGTTCTCTGGGGTGGGGGTGGGTGGGATAAACCAGGAGTTTGGAATTAACAGATACAAACTACTATATATAAAATCAATAAACAGCAAAGTCCTACTATACAGCACAGGGAACTACATTCAACATCTTGTAATAAACTATAATGAAAAATAATGTGTGTATATATATACACACACACACACACATACACACACAAACTCTCTATGCTATACACCAGAAACTAACACAACATTGTAAATCAACTATCCTTCAATAACAAATAAATAAATAATGTCACACACACATAGTAGACATCATTTCTTAGTGGTTCTTACTCAGTCTTCCCTTTCAAAGCTTTCAAGTATTATCACTGTGCTTTATTTAATGTTACATTTGAATCATTTGGTTCTGTTATTCATTCATTCACCATTTGTTGATTTACTACTATTTATAAGGCATTCTACTAGGCACAATGGAGCAGCAGTTGTCAAAGTTTTGGTTTCAGGCTACCTTTACACACTTAAAAATTAAGAGTGTTTTTCTGGTTTAGGAATTAAAACTAAAGTTTAAAAAATATTTATTAATTTAAAATAATATAATAAGCCAATTACTTGTTAGCATAAGTAATACATTTTATGAAAAATAACAATTTCCCAAAACTAAAAATTGGCAAAAAAAGAATGGCATTGTTTCACATTTTTTACAAACGTCTTGACTGTATGGATTAATGTAAAATACAGCTGGATTTTCATGTCTGCGCCTGTGTTCAACTTGCTGCATTATATTGTTTTGGCTGAATGATACAAAGAATAATACAAAGACCTTCCAAACCCTCTGAAAGGATCCCAGGGCTATCCAGGGGTCCCCAGTCCCCACTCTGAGAATCAGTTCTGTATTCCAAGGGTCAGAAAACTTTTTCTGTAAAAGGGCAATTAGTAAATATGTTAGGTTTTATGGGTCATACGATCTCTGTTGCAACTATTCAGTTCTACCATTGCAGCAGGAAAGCAACCACAGACAATACGCAAATTAATAAGCATGGCTGTGTTCCAATAAAATTCTGTTTATGAAACCAAGCAGTATGTCAGATTTGGACCATGGGTCGTGATCATCCATCTCTGTGATAGAGGACACCTACCTCAATTGGACACGGGTCCTGCCTTTAAAAAATGTATAGTTAGTAGAGTAAGACATGTACCCACACACTGCAACACAAAGCAGAATGAGATAAACGTCATGTGAGGAGACAGAAAAAGTGTGTTCAGAGTTCAAGGTCACTAGAGAGTATCTCAAGCTGGGAAGGCTTCAAGGAGAACCTTGGACCCTGAAGGATTGGCAGAATTTTGACAGAAAGTTTCAGGAGGAAGGAGAGTATTCCAAGTGGAGAGAACGTTCAGGGCAAAGGCACCAACAGAGAGAAGCACTCAGTAAATTCAAGTAATGGTAAGTTGCTGCTGAGATGTAGTGTAGATAAAGGGAGATACAGCAGCATGACATGCTGCGTACAGGACACTGTGCAATGGGTCTTGACTGGCAGGCCCGGGGGTCTGGATGTGGTCTGGGACACACTAAGATGCCACTGACCATTTCCACATGAGGGGGTAACGTATCTGCTGGGTCTGATATGACTAACTGGAAGGCAAAATGCAGGGTGCATTTGCATATGCCCAACTATAGGAAATGACCCCAGGGAACAGGCTATTAGATCAGACCAAGCAAGAGGAAATAAAGATGCGAACAAAAGCAATGACAGTATGACTAGAAAGGAGACTGAGGCAAGCAACCTATCAGAGGTGCCATTTAACAAATTGATCCTTCACTGCGGCTGGAGGGGAAGAGAGAATGCATAACCGATGACTCTGAGGTTCCAAGTCTGAAAGAGAGGAGAAAGACAGTGAAAGCCTGAAAGGTCAGGAAAAGGGACAGACCTGCTGATGAGAAGAGTTCGACGGTGAACATATTCCACGTACACCATTCTGCCAAGCACCAGCCTGAATGCTCACAAATCCCAAGCTCTCCTTGTCGGGGGAGGAAAAACCTCTATTTTATAATTCCACAGATGGTCGAAGTTTTTCAAAATATGTGCCTCTTAAGATCTCCTCCAAGTCCCTAGTACTCTGAAATACAACAGAATTTCTAAGTTTTTATTCCTTCTCCACCTTGATTCTTTCTATTAATAACTTTGAGAGTCAGCATGTATTCTAGCCCACTGTAAATCCCGTATTAAATATCAGTGAAACAACTAGTGGGCCCTCTTTCAGCAGCTCAGGATAAATAGTAACTAACACCCCCCCTTTTTTAAGACTGCCTGTATTTGAAGAAGAATGTTATAATTTATTCTTGGATATGACATAAGTTTTCTGAATGTCTTATGTTAACTAAAAAGTCTGGAGGTTGATGTCAGGTTGCTGAAAGATTTCATTTCCTACAGTCTTTTGAAAAATTTTGAGTAAGAAAAGCTATGGTGAGAGAATTTTGAAAGTTACTTGGATTTCCTTTTTGCCTTTTAAAAGGCCCAAAATGTATATGAGAATACAATAAATGACCCAAATAATATTGCCAATCAAGAAGCCTTCATCTTGAACATAGGGATGGAAGGTGAAATGCTTGGAATCAAGACGAAAATAAATGTTCTGTATTTGCCAGTTGTCTAAAGAGAGCTGGGGTGTCGTGGTTATTTCGCACTCCAAAGGTAGGTTTAAATGGATCCCCAAAACTAAAGTGAGAATATGATAAAAAAGCAGAATTCTAAAGGAGTCTTGGCCCATGATAAATAATCTAAAAATCTCCTAGTGAAACGTTATCTTCACAGACGGCCACAGCAGGCATGAAAGGGGCAGAAACTGGAATTGTCGAGCTTCTGTAAATCCCGTCACTCTTTTCTATGACCGCTTTCCGATCATCTCCCTGGTCACCAGCTCAAAACCTGAGGCACCCTGGATGCCCTCCTCTTCTTCTCCTGACATTCAACCGGTGCCGAGTCCTGCAGAAGCCATCTCTGTAACATCTTGCAATACCCTTCTCCTTTCCATTCCCACAGTCACAGTCCCAGATCCTCATTCTCTCCAACTGGTCTTCTACAGCCCATTCCTAACTCTCTCCCCTGCCTCCAGCCTTTCCCCCTTCTATCCCATTCGAAACCCCCAGCAGACTAATTTCCCTAATACACAATTCTGATCATGCTACCTCCATGCTAAAAAACTTTCAAAGACCTTCCACGAAACAGCTCAATGATTTCGCCACCTTAGCAGCCACATGTTCTGGTCCTAAGCCCTCTCTGCTAATGCAATGTGTCACCTGACTACCTCCCACAAACTATTCTCTATTCTCAACAACCTGGTTGCTTACATACTTTTCTCTCAGCCTCGAGTCACCTTTCAATGTCTCGCCCTGCTTTTACCACCATCTCCACGTATGTAGAGGGACAGCCCACCCTTTATGGCCCACTGAAAAGTCTACCTCCCCTAAGAAGAATTATTCTCCCAATTCTCTTTTTATGTCCCACTATCCACGTTTCTAATAAGCATTTTCAGAGAGTATAACGTATGCTGCTATGTTACACACACTGCAGACGAGCAGGTCTGTCCTCACACTCTGCCAGTGGCACTTCCATTGATTGCCTCTCTTCCAATATTGTCAGCTGTGAATTTCCCTTGTCTCTTTCTCTCCAATTGGACGATGGAACTAGAAGCGTAAGAGCACTGGGAATATTTGTTGACTCTGAACCTGTTAAAGTGAACTCTCTGGGTTCATCACTTTCCTAAAGAAGTTTCAAAACTTTTTAACAAAACTCTACGGCCAGAGAAAATTGTAATTTTTATTTAGTCAGCAAACTGTCCAATAGTGGAAAGACTTTGAATTGATTAACTCCAGAAATGCCTAAAAAGAAATAAAATATTTGTTTTCCTAAAGCAGAAGAGTCCCACTTACATTCTTTAAATTATAACGAACATTAACTGTGTAACCTGGCTGGAAGATGAAACAAGAATCCACAGAATTGTACCACTGTGGTTTCACTTCTTAAAAAAACAGTATTATCTAATATTAATACTTAGGATAGTAATAACATCAAACACTGGATACTCACCTACAAAACACTGAACTGGACCAGAAGGTCCCTGCCTGGTAGATGTACAAATTAGACAGAAAGACACAACACAACGTAAAGTGAAGGCAGATGCCTGAATGCGCAGAAGACGGCAGGGAAAATAAAAACCCTAAATCTCATATTCTTCTTTGAAGTTCAGACCTAAGAGTCTGAAGCAGCTGATTTCAACCACCAGTAACTGCAAAAGGACAAAAGTGTTTTCTAAGGACTCAGGACGTGGGCTGTTAGACGTCAAGCTGAATTCACTGGAAAGTGCTCCGAGTGTCTACCAAGATAGGGAACGCTCCTCCGCTCTAATAATGGCAAAGCATTTAGGTGGGTATTAACTTGTCCTGAAAAGTAGAGGTAAAAGCTTTTCTTTTGTTCTCGGTGGCCCAGGCTGGTTTTAGATCTGCCGGGAGATCTGTAAGAGGAAATGATTTTTGGTTTTGTTCCAACTTCTAATTCAACACCTCGGCAGCATTTGAAATGGGTAAGAGCTGTGAGCTCACATCTGCCTCAGGTGACAACTAAGATAAGAAGCGCACAATGTAGAAATGATGGACGCTGACTCCCCCAAAAGCAACTTTAAATTTAGCTTTTTAAAGGTGCTTAGTTACTTCAAGTTAACACTAAGCCTGAAAATATCTCGCTAAGAATACTGAAAGATTAAAGTAATGGAACTTTGTTCACAAACCTGTCTTTTAGGTGATAATTTGGGCAGCATTTTTGAAAACAAATTCCATGTTAACTATCAGAATAAACTGATAACAAAATTCATCAGATTGTGATAAACAGAAATAAGCGGAAATAATTTTTGCAGGTCAACAATGATCACTTCTGGTTAAGAGTTACTGTGGCCAAGAGGGACCCTTATGAAAACTGGGATGTTGGTTGCTTCTAATGAAATGATGAAGTGTCAAGGTTTAATAAATATTTAGTGTACAACTCCCATGTTTCAAGTACCTACATCATCCTGGAAAAGGCATGAGATATGGTGAGATGCAAAAGCATGAGATACGGCTCCAGACCTAAAGGAGCTTTTTTATATAGTCGAAACGAAAAAATACAAAAAATGAAACATCAGATGGCAACATAAAACAATATATAACAAATCCTCAACGGGAGGCACAGACAATAGGAACTATGGAATTTTAAGACCTGAAAAGATCTTTTGTGTTTATGAGGACTACTTCATAAAGGAGATGGGGCTTGCTTTGGGACCTATTGAATGGTTCTGGATAGACATAATTGAGAAGGTGTTCTTGGAAGGGCAGAGGAACAAAGTAAGGCACTGAGGTGGGGCTTCCCACAGTATAAGCCAAAAGGAAAAGGACAAGCTGGTAAGACTAGAGGTTCCCACCAAGAAGAGATGAAAATAAGGCTGAATAGGTACGTAGAACCAGCAGGACGTAATGCCATTTTGCACATCTTGGTTATTTTACGTGTGTATATTACATTTATTGAACTGATGTGGTAGGTAATAGGGACCCTGGGAGAGGTGACTGAGATAACACATCAAAAAAATTACACATTAGCAAGAGAATATATCATATAGATACACAACGAGAAGAATCCTCTCTCATGACTAAAATATGTTTTCTTAATAGGATTGGCCCAGGGTGTTGGGTTGACCTAGGTCGATTTCCATATGGTTGCCACATTTCCATAATATGAACAAACTGGACATTTTGGTCAATTTCCTTGATACTCTATCCACAACAGTATATCAATGTCTAGATGTCTGACATGGATAAATAAAACTTTAAAAGGATAAGAATAGCTACAGTTTCTTCAGCAAGTCCTATAAGCACTTTGCTAGTAACAGAAAATGCTAGATTTATTGAGTGCTGAGATATGCTAATCACTTTACATATTTCTAATTTAATTCTCACAACAATCCTAAATTGGTAAGATTAACCCAGTTTTACAGTCGAGAAACCCAAATTTATAGTAGAGAAGTAACTTTCCCAAAGTCAAGCAAGTGGTAGACACAAGATTCAAATCCAGTTAGGCCTGGCTCCAAACTCCAATGACTAAACTTTGTATCTGAATTTATTTTTTCCCCAAGAGGCATCACTGAGGGAAAAAAAGAAAAGTTTATTAGAAGAAATGCACAATTCTTGCAGAGAAAATCATGTGAGTGCTAAAGGTTCATGGCGGGGTCAGCAGATCTTTCCAGCCATCTAACCATGTGAATTTGCTATACTGTACTTTCAATAAGACACTATCCTTCAAAGTTACAGATGTAACTAGTACATGATGAAGTCTTGCCCCAGACACTTATGACCTGTATGATTTGGTCAAGTTATTAAACCTCTCTAAGCCCTATTTCTTCATCTGTAAAATGTGGATAACAATAACCACAACAGGATTGCTCAGAAAATTAAATGGTATCACATATAGGACTCAGCTGAGGGTTTGTACCCAAAAGTAATGAGTTAATATTTGCAACTCTTATGATTTTTCAAGACAAAATTATTATTCAAGCTTCTTAGACCTACTGTATAGCAGACATAATCACAAAGTTAATAGTTCAATAAGAGGCACTTCCCCCCTCAACTCTCCTGCCACCAAACTTCTGCTTTTTCTTTAAGATTTAGCCCCCAAATCGTCTCCTCCAAAAGCCTCTTCTATCATCACAACTCTCAGGCCAAGCAGATGTTCCCATAATCTTGTGTGTGTATACGTGTGTGTGTGTGTGTGTGTGTCTGTGTGTGTGTGTGTGTACTTTCAGTCATTTTACTTAGCATCTTTATACAATTGTTATCCATTGTGTCCTGTCTTCTTCATTAGACAGGAAACCCCACTGAGGGCAGGGACTCATTCATCTCTAAACAGCCAGTGCCTAATACAGTGTCTGGCATTCAGTAGTGGGCAGTACACATGTTTATCTCTCGAAGGGACGTGGAGATTATTACTACAGCTACTAAAAAGATCAAATTTACTCCATCCAATAAAAGCTCTAGAACAATGAAGCACAACAAACACTATTTTAGGATGAATGAAAACTTCCCCCACTAAGTCATCTGAGAAAGACATCTTCCCAGTAAGTGAAATTTCTTTATGCTAAAATAGTAAAAAGCTTAATCAATAGTTCAGTTTTTAAGAATGGTAATAATAAACAGTTAAAAGTCCAATTATGTCACCATGAATGGGCTTCTTCACAACTAAAAGAAATTCATATCACATATAATCCAATTTGGAAATCTCAGGGGAAAGTTCATGTAGTTTTTGGTAACTGTTCTTTTCTCTTTTGGTTTTAGGTAAATAAATTTTGTCTATTTTTTTGTATAAATTTTCTTTCTCAAGCACTTTTCAACAAACTGTTTATTGAGGTATGATTGACATAGAAAAAGCTGTACATTATTTAAGGCACACAACTTTAATGTGCACAAACTTATTAAGTCTGGGGATAAGTATACATCTGTGAGACTACAATTGAAGCCATAAACTTACTCATAACCTCTGAAAGTTTGAAATCTTGTCTTTTTAACAAAACCATTTATTTATAAAGTAAACATTCTATCTATGCTACTTTCTCATTGTCGGTAGCACTTACTGCCCTTCCGGGTACCTTAATGGGTACTTGGGGGTTCTTCAGACCACTAACTTAGAAAGTTTTTCCTCTCACTCGGCATTTGAATGCTTTCAAACCACTTTCGGAGACCTCATCTTCAAGAGATCTCCCTCACAGTCCTCTGAAGTAAGAAGATCCGGCATCGTCAGCCCTGCGAGGAAGCTGACCTTTTGGTGAGTGCTCCCTGGAAGGAGCACTACCAGGGCCACGCCCGACTTAGTCTCCAACTCCTCCCACGGCCTTACAAGGCACTCAGCCTGCACCCAGGAGGACACACTGTACCTGTCCTCTTGACTAACAGAAGAAATGAATCCGTAACTGTGAATTCAGGAACCTGTGAGTCCTACCCTTCCAGGCATTCTTGAGGATGCCCTCCACTAAGTAACCAAGAGCCCAGTCTTCGTGCCCTCCCCCGCCCACCACCACCATCCTTGCCCCTTCCCGGTCATGGACTTACTTAGCCATCCCACGCTGGGACTGCGCCGCACTCGGGGGTCATCGTCCAAGGTGCGGGTTGCTAGGCAGGGCACTGAGTTCTCAAGCGGGCTGCGGGCTTTAGTGTCAGAAGCAGAAGACAGGAGGAGGAGGAGGACACATGAGCAGCCACAGCAAGGATGAGGATGGAAGCATTAATTAAGAAGAAAAAAATACTAAAGCAAATCACACAAGCGGGTTAAAGGAGAACAATGACATATTACATTGACACACACCCCCTCCCATGACCCTGCATCCATAGGTGGAACAAATCCCAACACAGAACTGAAAAGCCTAAAATAAATTACCTTCAATCATCATAGTGCCCCAAGTACCTGTGGATAATCCACCCTGAAGTTCTAATACACAAAACGTGGATTGTAGCCAGATGAAAGATTTACATAATGAACACTAGTCTCAAGATGTAAGATCAAGATTGTTAATAATCTTGCGCCACATAAGCACACACAGAGGGAAGTCACACACACTTCTGTGAAGCACAGGGAGCATGGTGTTATATTAGAAAGGCCCTTTTTTATGATCTACCCAACAGACCCTTCTAAGCAGCTGATACACGACGCAGAAAGCAACATTTCATACTGTGACTTCTGAAACACTTTCCTTGACGAACACAGAACTGGTTTTCAACTTCCTTTGCCTCCTGTTTTTCAGCCCTTCAGAAACATGAAACTGGGATATAGGTAAATCAGTACCTTAAACCAACTTAGAAATGCATATTAGTCCTCATTTTCCAGTGCCCTTTAATACTTCTTTTAGTATAATTTTAATATGTGGTGCTTCCATGCCAAACCTTAGACCACATCAAAGACAGAATAATGAGGTAGGCTAAGTCTATAGCATGGTTCCGCCAGGTATTTTTAATCAATGCAAGAGCACCACCAGCTTCGGCCTGAAGATAGCTCCATTTGGGTTTCCTGCCCTCTGTTTTGTTATTCTCATCAGACGTCCCACTCCAAGGCTAGTAAGAAGTTGGGAGCATAATTATCCTTCAAGGTACAACAATGAGGTTGGAAATAACTAACCACCAGACTACATACAATTTGACATGAGGGAACTTTTCCCCCTTAATAATACTGTCATTAAATGATCAAAGCAACAAACAAAGCATACCAACCAAAAGAAAAGATTAGATACTCTATTCACACAAGTGTGCAAATGACAGGGCAGACAAGTGGTCCTCTTAAGGCTACTGGAGACTGGGGAGGGTCAGGTTCTAAACTGAATCATTTACAAATTAATGTAAGTTTATGGCCAAATTTGGGCATTCGGCATATTATAAAATCTAGAAACATTTTTGTCAATTTATCTGTCTGCATTTAAAAGCTGTAAATAAAGCCAGGACTTGTGAGCGAGCCATCTGTGCCAGCACCTGTTTGAGGCAGATCTGATGTCTTTTCTTTGCAATCTGAATTTTTAATTGTTTCCCATAATTGAACTTATTTGCAAGTTTTTATTGCACTAAGAAAAATGAAAAAGGGAAATGAACCAATTGAGATTATTCCAAAATTGCTATTGTTAAGAGGGAGGCATTTTGAAATCTGTATTATCATACTGGCCAACTTTCACCTCCTATTTCTTCTGACAACTGAGTGACTGGCTTAAAGAGCCAATATCCCTGCAGGCTTAGCTAAAGGAAATGGAAGAGGCTAGACAACCGGCTGCCATTTATCCAGGCTCAAGAAAGGACCAACTAAAATTCCAGAGCAGTGAGCACAGACAGAGGTTAGGAATGCGAAGTAAACTCAAAAGAGCATGTGCATTCTTTAGCTTCTGATCAGTCCATAGCTACCCAAATTTTACCATACCATGGCTTGCTTCTCAAATGAGTACAGGAGGTCAGCAGCTGCTCCAAAACTCAGGTGCTGATGAGTTAACTTCCCCCAGATTCTCTCACCTCTGCTCCCCTCAACATGTCAGTGCATTATCTGCTGGGAACTAAAGCTGGGAACTCCTTTTTGCATAGACAGCCCTCACCATCAAGGGGACAGAGGCACAGAGTCTGGCACACACCGGCAAAGAACCTGGCTCCAAAGACAGGCATGAAAATGAAACTGCCCATTGAGACTTGGCACCTGCGTTCTAGCAGAGCTGATTGGCGCCATCTGGCAGCTTACCCTCATGAAAACTGGGGAGGCTCACAGCATCCATTACTTATACTGGCAAATTCCAACACTGATTTGTTAGACCCTCTGTGTACTTCTGTGCAGGGAGAGATACAAACTCTGTAACCCTTTCATGTTGTTTTTCTTCTCTTCACAAATTTACTCCAAAGATAAAATTTTTAAAAGCTGCCCTTCAAGCTGAAGCCAAACTTTTTACGATTATAGCATAGTAATGATGTATAACATAAGCCTTTTCCAAATAATGCTTTCATGGTGCCTCTTCTTCACTTAAGCTGCAGAATAAACAATCTAGCTGTGCTACTAGCTTACAGATCCTCTTTAAAATCACTTTTGAATGACTTCAGGCATAAACAAGGTAGAAACTGGTTTATATTACTATGAATTGATGAGGAAAGATACAGCTCTAAAGAGTTCTGAGTGATGGTTTCCAATATCTAGACTGTAGACAAAGGTGTTGTGAGGAGGATTTTTTTGGTAATGATTCATCTTTCCTTTAAGAATCAACTTGTCCAAAACCTCTTCAGATAAGGTTGTCCCTACTTGAATCATGCAAACAAACCAAAAAACCTCCATCAAAAAAAAAAAAATTTAACAATTCTATTAAGAAGAAAATAAATTTTACTCATGTTAACATTTTTGGACTCTTTCAGGATTGCAATGCTGCATGTTCAAGTGACTGTTCGGCACCTACTATATATTCCACACCATTATTCAGCCAAGAAATTTAACTAAGGAGTTAAGCGTTATTCCACTTGTAAACGTGAGACATTTGCCTAGAAATCTCCACTTGGAAAGCCAATAAAGACATTCGACTGCCATGTTTCGTACAGATTCCCGCCTAGACACAGAATGACCCCAGAGCCCTTCATCATCACAGGGTTACACAGAGTAAGAGCCCTGGACTCACTGACGTGTGGGAAATAAATTATGGTTGAGGAAGCTCATTATCATCGTAGCTGAGTTGGAATATTGTTATCGAGCACACTGGGTTCCTCCGCCTTTTTTTTTTATGCTTGAGTAAGTTAGTTTACATTTCTGAGTTTCAGGTTTTTTCATCTGCAAATGGAGATCATGACATACACATTAGAAATGTCACAGAGAACAATGCCTGGTCTATAACAGGTGCTCAGTTAATGGGCGGCATGATTGTTGTTGCCTACTGCTACTAATATCATTGATGGAACGACGTTTCCTTTGCTCAACATCCTGAAGGGTATTCGAAAACATGAAAAGCAGTAACCTTAGCCTAATTTAATGCAACTTTAACTTCCAAGTGTGATTTTTAGGAAATCAGGTTCACAAACCTGAAAAAAAAAAAAATCTCCTTTTTGTCCCTAGTATTTATACTGAAACAGAGCTTGAGTGAAAGGAGGCACGCTTAATCATTCTTGGAAGACTGATTTTCTTCCCCCTTTTTGCTCTGAGGGAGACATGGTAGAGAGCCTATAAGACTCACAGCTTATGCTTCAATTTGGCCTACCTTCCTTTCCTCACATTTTCCTGTCCTTCCCTCTCCTCCCCTCTCTATTTCTCTTTCACAGGGAACAAGGCAGGGACCAGGATCTACAGCTCCTCTCCTGTCTGCTCTTAGAGCGCGCTGAGGCCGGGGAAACAAGGCTTCACAATAGCAGCTCTATCAAGGATCTCAAGTCTCAGAAGAAGATTTACTCCAGGTTGGCAGCAGAAAATCAGTGAAGGGCTCTTCTCCAATGAAAGAAAGAAAGAAGATGAGATGATTCATATGTGATACGAGAAGACAAAGAATCACTATGTTCTTTTACTCCATCACAGACCCCAGTTATGGAAAACACACTGGCAATTAACAAAATTTTTAAATATGTTTATTTCATGGCAACATCCTGCTCTATATATTTTATTGAGAGCTAAGAACTGTCATTGCTCAGACATACTAATGAACCTTTATACTCTAAGTCAAAAATATTATAAAGCCCATGAGTGGTACCTCCTTGTATATTATTTGGCATCTGTAAAGTTGATAATGAAAGTAGCACTGTTTTAAAAATAAAGCTCCAAGAATGTTTTCATATATGGAGAAGTGGAGGTGGGGGATGGAAAGACACAGATAATAAGAGAATACAAAATAAGGGTGGTAAGTTGAAGCTCTGTCTTAAGTTTTAAGTCTGAAAGGCACTAAGTTTTCCCCTTAAAATATTTCTGAATAATAGCTGTTCTTTGCAATGATACCTCACATTATTAAATAATTCTCACAAAGGTATCTCATATACTTCTGGCTGTATACACAGAACAAGACATTACCACCCTTATTTTACAGATAAAGAAACTGGGGCTCAAGGAGATGATATAAATTGCTCAAACTCATACTGCGCTAAGTGTTACTCCAGGATTAGAATGAAGCCTTTGGAAAAGATGCAGCCATGTTTTCAAGGAGAAGATTATAAAGCAGGCCTTCAATATCAAAAGCTAAATACTCCCTTGTGGTATCTCTTAAGCCTATTCTTCATTGCCGTGAAGAGCAGACTAGACTAGCAAATGCCAGGAGGGTACGACCCTTGGAGAAAAATGTGTTATTGTTTATTTAAAGATCTGAACATTATAAATCTGGAAGATCAGTCACCTGCCTGGGGTAAAGAAAAAAAATAAGAATGCTGTCTGATACATGAATTAGAACTACTTGTGTTATTTCATTACTATTATTAAAGGACACTTTTATTTAGGCATTTTTCTAGAAACTTTCCATGGAAAGGTTCATTTAATCTAAGGCTGAGAAGAGCTTGGTCATTCATTGAATTCTGGCCAGGACATTCATCTGTGCTGTGCAAACGAATGGAGAATTAGAGTTCTGAACAAAACAGATGGATATGTACTGTTGGTTTTTGGAATGAGCTGATTGTATGCAGGAAAGCACCTGGGAAGAGGGCTCTCCTCTGAATGGGATGTGAGCCTGTCAGTTGACCCATCTCAGAACCTGAGAAGCATGGTACCTCCATCTGGAACAGACTCCTTGAGGGAAATTAGCAAAACATCTGCCTTACCCATAGATTCAGGGACCAAGTCTGAATTCAAGGGTACGGGGAGAAAGAGGAACAGCAAAGGAGAATAACCCAGCCAGAGATAACTGGGATAGGCTGGAATCTGAAACCCACACAAAAGCTAAGACTGCCCAAGAGAACTAAGAAGGCTGCCAAATCTGGCGGGGGTCCCAGCAAGAGCGACCATGTGCCAGCATCTAGGCAGCTTGATCCAGCACCCAAACCAAACAGATGGAATGTGCCTAGCCTCCAATCAGGTGCAAAGCAACAAGAGCCACGCTAATCCCAATTTACACTTCAATGGAGCCGAGAATTACTAACAGGAAAAAACTGATTTCTTTCCATTGTTCATTCTATGTTGCTAACTACCATCTATGTCACTAAAGAGAGTAGCAATAGACTACACTTATAAAAATACCTAAAGGTATACAGAACAAGTAAACAACAAGGTCCTACTGCACAGCACAGGGAACTAGATCCAATGGCTTGCAGTAACCTGTAATGAAAAAGAAGATGTGTATATATATGTGTAACTGAATGACTACACTGTGCACCAGAAACTAATACAACATTGTAAATCAGCTCTACTTCAATTTTTTTTAATGGGAAAAAAATAAAGCTGTTATTAAAAGAAAAAGAAAAAATAATCAAGAAATAAAAATATCTAAAGGTATTGTGTATTTATGTCAGAAAGAGCAGTGTGGGAAATTGCTAGCAAGCAGCCTCCTGTCGGGAAGATAACACTGAAAAGAGGAATCTGGGGAGAAAGTAAGTGGTGGCGACAAGCGGTGGGAGCAAGTGGGCTGCATTTCTCATACCTGAAAGGAACAAAGGAAGTAGTAAACTGAGATAAAATTTGGAGTTTTAATCAGGAGCAGGCCCTGAGTTCCCGTAACTACCGAAGAGGCCATAGCGCACCAGGAGAAAGTCTGCATGAGGCAGCATGAGGCCCCAGAGCCAGCTGCCCTGGCTTGGAGCTGCCACCTTTTCCAAATCCTCATCTACCTGCTGGAGTGGCTTTACTGAATCTTGGATTCTCAGTGTGGTTTAGGGTTTTCCTGCCAGCAAGGGGGGGAAAAAAAATCAATGATGGGGACAGATTCTTCCGCAAGAGGGCTGTAATGAGAAAGGGTTTTCTCCTCTCCCATTGCTAATGAAATGGTATTGGTATCACCAAAGGACAGAGGAAACAAATCAGCACTACGTCCATGAGATTCTTCCCCAATAGTAAGTTACAGAGCAAATATCATTCCAGAAAATACTCTTACTCGATATGAGATTTTTTTCTTCCTTAAATGTGCTTAAACTTATTACATATAATTTAATATTATTTGTTGAGTGATTACTATGTGCAGTTACCATTCTAAACATTTTACATTCATTATCTCATTTAATTTTCATTATCTCTGTTTTACAGACATAGAAACTAAGTAGTAAATTACCTTTCCAATTTTTTATTGAAAAAATCTAATGAAAATTGGGGTCATAAAATTGGATTGGGAAAAATGAAATTCATAATCTAGGTCCAATTAGATCAACAAAGTCACTTTTCAGTAAAGGGCACCTGTACTCCCAGACCACAGAGGGCAAGGGTTTTCATGGGATAAAATGAAGTCAGGAAAAGACCAGGGACAAATTCATGACGGCTGTGCCCGAATCTCCACAAAGGTAGTGAAAACTGAATCCTCAAATTAAGGTTCTTGGGTCCCTAAATTGGGTCTTGTTTTTATCTTTTGTAAGATTAGACACTACATATCAAAAGTATCTCTTTAAATGCTAAATGATATTTTCAAAAGTCAGATAATCCTGTAAAACATGACTTTTTAACAGAGTTACCCGGTAACCTTGTCAGAAACATCTTGCTAAGTATTTATTCACTGAATACACATTAGGTAGAAGCTTTACTTTCACTTTCTAATAAAATACAAACTAAATACATCCTATTTGATTTTTAAATATTACAAAGGAATGTTCCTGGGCTTCAATGTTATTCGTTCATAGTAAACTAAAATAAGTATCTCAGACCAAGGCATTAACTGGAACCAATGAAATTGCCAATAGTCAACTTTATTTTACCCATAAAAAATAGCAATCTCATATGATTCAACCTAAAATAATACAAAGAGAAAGAGAGTAGGTGAAGAAAAATCTAACACTAGAGGAAATGAAAACCTACTTGGTTTCTTCATGCAACACTAACTCCACAGAAATGCCTCAAGTAATACATTGAGAAAATACACCACTTGCCTAAAATTTAGTACCTGGCAGACATGTCCACCAGAATTCACAGGTATCTCAGATAAGTGGCTATTTCATAGTAATTAACAACTTGGAAGCTAGCCTGACTCTTCCCTGATTTATCACAAATAAAAACGTTTTTCATTTCTTTTTAAAAATATTAAATCATCTTGCATCTAAAGCCACATCAGGACCCTAAAAAGTAGAGACAGTCTTTAGCCACAGATAGCCAGTGGTGGGCGGTAGTGGGTGTGCTGGGAAATATTTGAAAATAAGCTCTGGGGGGAAAATGTGTGTGTTGGGGGCGGTGTGTGTGTGTAGTAAACTTTACTGATATAAAAGACGTACAGCACACGTATAAATAATAAATATACAGTACTGTAAACTGCATATAGCCAGCTGATTTCTCACAGAATGCATGTTGATTTTTACCACTCTTTTATTAGTAGCCAACTTAGGGTTGCAAATGGCAAACAAGCATAGGTCCAACATCCATGTTGAACATCCATTATCATATATGTGAATGAGTAAGGCAAAAGTGAAACAGTGAAGGCGTGTGTCAGAGTTCACTCAATCGTCAGCAATGTAGGTGACCCCTTTGCTAAAGTGGGTGATGGTTTTGGATAGTGAAAGAATAATTCCTCAAGTCCTTGCACTAGTCACATTTTAACAGCTGTTAGGGACTGAATGTTTGTGTTCTCCCAAAACGCATATGTTGAAATCCTAACCCCCAATGTAATGATATTAGGAGGTGGGGCATTGAGGGCAGAGCCTTCATGAATGGAATTAGGACCCTTATAAGAACAAACAGGAGAAAGATGATCAATCTCTCTCCACCATGTGAAGATACAATGAGAAGGTGACCATCTACAAGCCAAGAAGAGGACCCTCACCAAGAACGACTTTTGTGGCACTTTGATCTTGGACTTCCCAGCCTCCAAGACTGTGAGAAATAAATCCTTGTTGTTTAAGATTTATACCAGTCCATGGCAGTGTGTTATGGGAACCCAAGCTAAGACAACAGCTATAGACACTGAATAATTTTAAGGTTTCATCTGCATTATTAGCATTTTCTCTATCCCTTTTTTAAGCCTAGAAGCAATTGACCGAACAATATATTAAGCCCTGATGTGTAGCGTTTGCTGATTTCTATGGTGTAGATACTACCGTCATGCCTGATTCCAAGCTTCCAAAATGAGGTCCCTGAATGCAGAGCTGGGAAGAGGTGATGGCAGCACACTGTTTTACAGCATTTCTCCCACACAGACACAATGCAAGGAAGTAACCTGAAGAGTGTAGCCTACAGTAAAACAAGTAGGAGATAATGAATTTTGAAATTATTACCATTGTTTTTAATATCATTATCTAACTGCATGTTTATATAATTTAATTTTTAATAGCAGTTGTGTTTAACAACAAGCCATCAAAATTCCTGGTAACAACTGACTCTTCTGAGTATAAAGAGGTGGCTCCAACACACCACAGGTGAATGAGACAATGTCCAGTTCGGGAGCGTCTCCATAAATCCCAGCTCTTCACTGCACTGTTGCTGCCATGACTAAAGCTGGCAGCATCCTGAGTCTACTTTGCAGCCTACGATAGAAAGCTAAGGTGATCGAGGTTTATTTAGGTTCGTACATGGGGATATTAGAATTTAGCTCCAACTACAATAGATATAAGACTGATTTATTAAAGTAGTAGCAAAAGTTCTATAATTCTTTTAGAATTTTATCCTGAGAACATTTCATCATTGTTAAATATACTAAGTATTTAAGTCCTAACATATAAAGATAACTGTATAAACTTGCAAGTTAAGAACAAGTGCCCCTAGAAAACCAAAAATTTGCCATCTGATAATTTATAATCATGTACCTTGGAGGCACATGAAACTCATTACTACAGAATCTCTCAAAGCCAAATCTTGCCTCCGGATATTTAAAAGGAGTTAGGGAGCACAGAGGCCAATAATAACATCTTTTAAAAGGCCTAATCATATTCCATGCTTCAGGGTGTAAGCTGATCAGCTGAAGAGCCAAAGGAAAAGAACTGCCTGCCTTTCCAACCTGCTTTCTCTCCAGCATCTATGGCATTTCACATGTGAGAAGGTGAGTGATGGAGGCAATTCAACTTTCCTCTGAAATACAGAGATCTACTGACAGGATGAAAGATTGAACAATGAGCAGTATCAACCCACTGGCTGTATTCCACATCCAAATGCCCTCCCCTAAAGCCCAAGATACTGGCCTCCAAGACCCATCTGTTCCTAATTTCTACTCCAGCTACATGTGCATGAAAACGGAGCTCACACCATACTGGTAGAAGGCACCCTCGCTCGCTCTGCCATGTTCCTACCTCTTCCCTTTGCAGATATAGCAGTATCTGAAAACAGTGCACACCTTGCTTCCTTATACTACCACCAACTTTATGAGAAAAAAATAAATCTCCAAATCACAAAATTTCACTCTGTGTGAGAAAGAGGATAATAAAGATTAAAAAACAGACTTGTACCATAATGGCCATAATTTTTAAAATGAGTTGTTTTTAAAATTATTGTTTGTGACATCAGTTTTAACAAATGGTTTATCCCATAACATTTCCAGCCATTGAACTCTTCAAAATGCAATTTAAAATAAATTAGTAAAACAGAAAATACACAAAAACCAAAACATTCCTAGTCAGCAGCAATATTCTAGGTAATGGGAGAACCATCAAATTGTTGTAGGAATGAGTCTTCCTTTTGTGAATGTGTTTTTTAAAGAGTATTTGGGGGGTTGAGGGCATGGCCATTAGATTGATTGATTGATTGATTGATTGATTGATTGATTTTTAACAAAGGTTCTGGGGATCGAACCCAGGACCTCGTGCGTGCTATGCACACACTCTACCACTGAGCTATACCCTCACCTCGCTGCCATAAAGAGCATTTTTATTAATTATTTATTTATAACCTGTCGTGCTTTAAAAAAAAAAGTAGCAATTAAATCAATGTAAGAGTCACTCAATAAAACTGAACTTTTCATTTGGTTCTGCTTAATGACTAAACACTCATGAAAAAGCAACATGGAATGGTTCCAAAATATAGCAAAGCTTGCTAATAGTAAGCTCGCTCCCAACCAACTATTAATTTTAATATTAAGGCCAGAAAACCCAATTTCCAGAAATGGAGCGACTGAGTTAGAATTCAGTTTGTACAGTTCACTTAGTCTACCTTTTCTGTGACATGTTATATATTATTCTGAAAGTGCATCTGAGAACAATGAATTAAGATGCTCCCTTAGCTCATTTCTCTTAATACTAAAATGACTGGGGCTGGAATGAGAGCGACCTACAAGCCCAATACTTAGCAACTCTTTCTCCCATGCCTTCATTTTCCATACCTCACGGAAATTAACTTCTCCCTTCTCAGACTGCACCCAGTCATGAAATTTATTTGAAACAAAGACAATGACACAGAAGACAGACATTTTATAAGAAATTCTGGTAAATGCGAGAGAGTATAAATAAAACACTACGCCTTTCCTATTGCTATATAAGGGGGTGAATATTCTACCTTGAATAATTATTCTCCCATCTAACTATCAGTATCATATAACAAAAGAGCAGATTGTTTTTTAAGTAGTAAAAATAATACTGACCCTTACTTTGATGAATAATCACTTACAGGCCGGACATCATCTCCTATATCAAGCAAACACTTCATGACAAGAGATTTCAGAGTATTTATCACATCTTAGTCTGTCCTCCCAATTCTGATAAACCACAATGTCGAAAGTGTATTCCTTGGTGTGCTCAATAATCTACAAGTTTGCTGAGTCATTGGAAACATACAGCTGTTTCATCACAGCGTCATTACCCAACCATTTCAATCACAATAGACGTGCATGGAACAAGCAAGGCATCTTGGCATTTGCAGCCTACAGTGACTGCTGAAATCCTTCCAACAGGACTGCAAACCTGCCCAGTTGGATAAAAAGTGTCATGAGGAAATGGCTGTGGCATATGAACTTGAGAAAAGAAGAAACAAGAAGAGAGGTTTAAAAAAAAAAAAAAGAAAAGATGACGAGAGGTGGCGTAAAGGTGAGTGAGGTGAGAGAGAGAGAGCAGCAGCCAGGTGGCCCTGCATTACCATTATCAGGGTTGGTAAACATCCTACTTGCACTGGAGACTGTCTTCCCAATGTCAGCCAGGGAGCGGAGGTTGGACTTCTTGGTTTGATGCCGGTGCTTCCGGAGCAAAGTATAGGTCACCTTATCCTTAAGGTCGGGTTTCAACAGGCCTGTCTCAATCTGATGGTCAACAATCATCTCTGATACAAAAACAAAGCAAAACAAAAACAAAAAGAAACTCAGTCACAAGACCACGAAGTTAAGTTTTTACTCTAACTTTACGAATGTCATCCTCAAAGTTAATAATATCAAGGTACTATTTTCCAAATTTCCAACTTCCCACTTTCTGTGAAGGTAAAGATACAGGGTATAGGCATACTGACATTAAAGAGAGAGTTATAAAGATTCTGGTATTAATTACATATTTACAGAGGAAGAAATGCCTTGTAAATTTTTAAGTCCCAGTTAATAGTAAATTCACATTAATCACATTCTTCTATGGGCAACACAATGTCAGTAATTTACATTTTTCAATTGTTTTTTTTTAAAGGGAGATTAGAAAATGTCATGTATTCCAACACAGCAATATGCCAGAAATACAAATGACATGAAAATTCTTCAAGAGAATATGTAAAATTTAACATCATGACATTATCAATTTTTAAATCTATTTTCTGAAATTCTTCTGTAATATTATATCATCTTTATAATAAGAAAAAGGAAAATACACCTTTCCCCATATCAGGTTATCTGAACACCAATTAATCCAATGAAAGAAAGACTAAAGTACAAAATTATGCCTTAGTCGTTTCTAAGAAGGGGGCTTATTCTCCTTGTTTAGATCCAAATAAGCCTTTCCAGTATATTTTATTAGTCATTTTAAACTATAACCTGGCCAGAATTTTGTAGAAACTTTAATATCTCAGTCTTACTACAAAAAAAATAAAATTTCTATTAGGCCTGGACCACTTTCTCAGACTACTTACAAAAATAAACACAAAATGGGTTAAAGACTTAAGTGTAAGACCTGAAACCATAAAACTCATGGAAAAAAAAAAATAGGCAGTACACTCTCTGACATCAGTCTTAGCAATATTTTTTTAGATATGTCTCCTCAGGCAAAGGCAATAAAAGCACAAATAAACAAATGGAACTACATCAAACTAAAAAGCTTTTGCACAGCAAAGGAAACCATCAAAAAAAAAAACAAAAAGAGAACCTACTGAATGGGAAACAATATTTAAAAATGATATATTCAATAAGGGCTTAATATTTAAAATACATAAAGAACTTACATATCTCAATATAAAAAAAAACAAGCAATTCAATTTAAAAATGGGCAGAGGATCTGAATAGACATTTTTCCAAAGAAGACATACAGATGGCCAACAGACATATGAAAAGAGTCTCAACATTACTAATCATCAGGCAAATGCAAATCAAAACCAGTGAGATATCACCTCACACTTGTCAGAATAGCTATCGTCAAAAAGACAACAAGTAACAAGTGTTGGTGAGGATGTGGAGAAAAGGGACCCTCATGCACTGTTAAGTAGGAATGTAAACTGGTGCAGCCACTGTGGAAAACAGTATAGAGGTTCCCCAAAAGATCAAAAATTGAAAGACCATGCAATCCAGCAATTCCATTTTTAGGTATGTAGACAAAGAAAATAAAAACACTAATTCAAAAAGATGTATGCACCCCTATGTTCATTGCAGAATTGCAGCCAAGATATGGAAACAACCTAAGCTCCCACTGACAGATGAATGGATAAAACAGGTGTGTGTGTGTGTGTGTGTGTGTATACATACACAATGGAGTATTACTCAGCCATAAAAAAGAATGAAATCTTGCCATTTGTAACAACATGGATGGATCTAGAGGGTATTACACTAAGTGAAATAAGTCAGACAGAAAAAGAACAACAAATGATTCCACTTATATGTGGAAACTACAAAACAAATGAACAAACAAAACAGAAACAGACCCATAGATACAGAGAACAAACTGGCGGTCACCAGAGGGGAGGAGGTAACAGGGTGGGCAAAATGGGTGAAGGGGATTAATGGGCACAAAATTCCAGTTGTAAAATAAGTAAGTCATGAGATGTAACGTACAGTGCAGGGAATACTGTCAATAATATTTTATTAACTTTGTATGGTGACAGATAATTATTAGACTTTCAGTAGTGATCGGCTCATAATGTATATAAATGCCAATTCACTATGTTGTACACCTGAAATCAATACATTGTATGCCAACTATGTTTCAATGAAAAATAATAAAATAAAACAGCCTTAAAAAAATCTTTTCTGAAAATTTCTAATGTCACATCACAAGTCGACATTTCCTCTGTTCAGAATGGGGCTCAGGACAAAATATCACAGAATCTGTGCAAGGTATTCAACGGCAGGACAACAGCTCACAATGTGCAGGTAGAGCTTTTGCCCCCGGCATAGAACCAGAACAACGCATCCAGGGCCCACTATTGGAGGCGCATGGGTGCATCAAGCACACGTCAGTATCTTCCTCTCTGGCAAACTTCTCTGTATACAAAGGTGGAGAAGAAAACAAAAGCTCTTCTTTTCCAAAAGTCTGATGGGAAAACTGATGGGGACTGATAGGATAACAGCAGCTCCAAACCACTCCCATCTCTTCCCACTGGCATTTATATATGTTATGAACTGTTCACCGTGGTAAGTCTAGTAACTGTCTGTCACCATGCAAAGTCATTACAATATTATTGACAGCAGTTCAAGGAGCTTTGCTTGGGCATGATGGCGCCTCTCAGAAGTCCGTCTTTCTAACAAGCACTCACAGAACTGGTCTCAAAGCCCATAGCTAGAAGCTGACGATTTACACTGTACACAGTCGGCTACCTGGGAGCCAAGCAGAGGCTGAATCCAGGACTTCCCATCACATTGCCTCACTGACAACAGATGCCGTAAATGTCACATAACACTGGACCACTTAGTAGAGAGCCTGAGCAAGGCAGGAAGAGTTTCTCCCATAGGAATGTTTTGGTTTGAGAGTGGCCTTTAGCTGTGAGCATTTTTAATTACAGAAACCCCACTCAGTAAAACTCTCAGAATGGACCCTGTAATTATAATTAACCCCTTGTTCCACAGTAAAATAATTAAGTGCTACCAAACACAATCCGTCCACTTTCCCTTTAAGTCTTAATCAATGTGGGAAGTCCATTTTACAAGATCATAAAAATAAACAAACAGCCCCAGCCTATCAGCTGCAAGTGTTATCAAACGCCTACTCTAATTCGAGGCTTGTGGATTAAAATGTTTCTTATCTACCCTTCCTGGCAGGGCCTCCCTCTATTCTCTCCCTCCTTGTAATCTCCAGCCAATCCGTGTATATGCACAGCCGGCTCTGTGACTGATGCCTGGAAATCACCAGTCAGGTGATTTACAGGTGAAAACACCTGTGTGGTTTATGCCCTTCATTAAGTTTCCATAAACATGGTGCACATTACAGGGATCACTTTAAGCATAAACTACAAAACTTTGCAAGGAAAGTGAAGGCAGTAATATTTCACAGCTACACTGAAATTAAGCCTTTAGTGTTCAAAATCCCACAGACACTACCAACGGGGAAAGAAAGCGCCAGCTCTGGAGGATCACAGAGCTGAAAGGAATCTCAGGAAGGACCAGGCTCGATCCCTTGTTACATAGCTGCAAAAAGAGCATGAGAGGGGAGACCGGCTCACAGGTAAGCCCCAGTTAGAGGCTACCCGCTCTGCCTCCGGCATTAAGCCAGGTTTTCTGATTCAGTTTAGATCTTCTTCCCATCATACAATACTTTTCTTTCTTTAAAAAGGAAACCCGAGACCAAAAAAAATTTGGAGAGAGATGGTCATGCAACCAAAAAACAAGGTCAAAGTCGACAAATGTTCTTAAAAGAAATAACAAAGGCCCAATAAATATTCAACTTCAAGACTAACACACAATTTAAACAAATTTATAGAAATTTAACCAATTATATCTGTTAATCTATCAAAGTGGCAAAATTTAAGACTAGTCCTCAGTGATGTGAACACTGTATGCAAGAGGCAAGGCTGCACACTGATAATGACAGAAATAACCAGTACAACGTTTCTTGAAGGCCACTTGGCCAATAAAGAACAAAGCCCTTTCAAATGTTCAAACCCTTTGAACATTTCATCTTTAGAAATCTATAATCAAGAAGTAATCTATTTCATGCACATACACACCAAAAAAACCCAGTAATGTTTATTTCTTTTCTTTATAATAAACACCTGAAGGCAATTTAAATGCCCAATTATAGATTATTGACTATTTTGCAGCCATTAAAATGATATTTATATTTAATAATATGGAAATATTCATGTTTTTAGGTTTAAAAGGCCAGATAGAGGGTTATATAGCCTGATCCCATTTTGTAAAATAAATTTCATATGTGTAAACAGAGATGTACAGAAAACTGCTGGCAGGTTAGCTCTGAAAGATAAGATTAGAGGTATTTTGACTTTTGTAGGCTATATTTTTCTGCATTACTAAAAATGGACATATTTTAGTTTTGTGATAAAAAAATTTATTACCATTTTGAAAATATAAAAGGTGTTAAAAGCAAGAAACAACATGACTAACACATCTGCCAACATGCACGGCTCAGGAATGCCTTTAAATATAAAGATGAGAATTCCAAAAATAGATCTACATTTTCCTAATCCATTTCCCATCATAATAAAGTACCTGAAATGGCTTATAAATTTTTTTTTAACTCAGGAAGGGAGGAAAACTCCCTTGTACTTGGCTTCGTATATGAATGGCACCCTTTAAATGTAAAACTATAATATGACAGCAATAATAAAGCTATCAAAATAACCCATAAAAGTGATGTTTTATCCTGTAAATAAAAAAATTTTCTATTAGTGTTCAGAAAGGGAGCTTCATGAAGAAAACTAGGAGAGGTCCTGAGGAGAATCAGAATAGGGCTGAATTTTTTATACAAGTGTGAGAAGTGACATCTGCTGAAGCAGGGGCCCACTACTCGTGGCCCCCACGTGGCGGTAGTTTTGCACCTGCAGAGGGAGGGGCCCCTCGGGCAGGCCACTGAGAAGGAGTAGCAGGTGGACTGCAAAGAAAAATAGAAATCATGCCATCATTCATTTGATATAGTCACACTCGCCATGATTTCTTTTTCTTCTCATTTGTTGAAATAAAACTGGGGTGAAGGGGTAATGCATCTTAAGACTTAGATGCACAGAATTCTCAACTCGGAATTAACAGCACCCTTCACGAGACAACTTCCCTTCACCCTTTGCCAGAAAAATATTTTTTTAATCAACAAATAATGACAGTAGCTCGTCAAGTTACCGTGACATTTTTGGTCACCTGAAATAAAGGCATTCTCTTTTTCTTGCATGTTTTTTAACCTGCTATAAGGTTTTGATTCTTTCAGAGGATTTTTAAGCATTGCTTTTCAGCCACTTACACTCACTCAAACACACTCTTCTCCCCCCGCTCCTCCAAATATTGTCCATTTTTCTTTCTTTCTTCGTTTTGCTTGTAATGTGTGTTATTTGCCTCTGAACTGTTTTTCTGTATTATCAGCTCCAGAATGACAATGCTGACTCTCTGCCTGCTTGCCTCTGGGGCGGCAGAGCAAACTCAGTACTGCGTGATGATGCCTCAAAGTGACCTAGTGGTGTTCAAGTTTAAACCTTAATGACATTATTAAAGTAAATGTATGGTGGTTAGAGGAAAAAGCCACAGCTGATAATAAGAAGTAATGAAAACTAAAGTGTGAATGTAAAATGCTTGATAAATTTTTCTTAAATATACTAAGAACTCTACATTTCTTTGGTCATTGGCTAACAAGTTTCCAGTATAATGTGGGACTCTGTCTTCTACCACATGGAAAAGGGTCAGCTAGTAACCAAAGATCAGAAACTCCTTAAAGTAGCTCTTTCTGGCACTGAAGATCCCAGAGACAGTTTTACAGAAAAGCCCAAGTTTATCAATTGACTTTAACGGGTCACCCTTGTTGATCAGCTCCAGGCACAGCAAAGAAGCTGTGAAGCTGTTTCTAGCTCCATCCACTGCACCTTTCAGAATCTTTTCTCCTGCTGGTGAAGTCCCTGAGCATCTCTCAGCCTGACCCAGTCTGTACTCTGCCCCCACGAGGTGACATGTAGAAAGATCTGGATAAACTCATTTATACTGGGATAGTCGTGCAAGGAAGGAACAGTTACAGCTGAGGTCCTCATTCAATTCTCACAACAACCCTGAGAGGTCTCCCTTCATCCACATTCTACAGGTGAGAAACAGAGACTGCTAAAGGGTTAGGTGACGCCCCTTGTCCGTAGGCGTAGACTTTAACCACCCTGTCAACTTTAAACGCACCACTCTTTCTGTACCACCACCCTGCATCTCATGGGCTGAAGATGCCGGAGAGCATGTGCATTTTCATAGAGAGCAAACCCTGGGCTCAGTGAGATGAACTTCCAAATGGTGGAATTTCAGGAAGTAACCATGGTATATGATAGGCCTTTTTCTTTTCAATGTAGGAAACTTTCTGGTGACCCTTAAGTCACGACACATACTCTCTCCCTGTTGCCCCATCACCAGTTTAATTTTGACTTTGCCCTGTGTTTATGCACTTCTGACTTCTAACTTGAGACATCTTTACCCCAAGTTAGTTTTTAAAGTCTGAAAACAGAAATTGCAATTCTCACTCAAAAACTGGACTGATTTTTGCTAACCAGGATACTTTTTTGGGTAACAATCTCTCTCACAGATTTTAACAAATGAAGAAAAGTCAGTGAAACAAATCGCCTGGGAAACCATCCCTCCCCTTTGCTTCTCAGTCTCTGCAGCTGGGCTTCACCTTCCCTGGGTACAGTCAGCCAGGACCTCTCCTCATACATCAAGCATCCATTTTCCGCCTCACCTGTGTTGTCGGACATGAAAAATTCTACAAAGAGCAGTATTTCCTACATTATCTTCTCACTGTCCATGTGGATGTGGATTTGTAACTCATCCCATTTACAAAGTGGTGGATTTGCAAATTTAATTCCAGGGCCTAGAATAGAGTCTGGCACACTGTAGACACTCATGTACCGTTGCTGAGTAAATGTATGACCTAATTAATTCTGGCCACTCAGCATCTTCACATCACTCTTCCCTTCTCCACTTGCACCTTGAGCATCTCTGATGCACAGACAGTATGGGGCTTCTTTGCAAATCTAACTAACAAGCTTTCCGAAGAAAAACTGGATATGTATAAGTAAGTAAGACATATGCCTGATGTGAGAACTAATCTTCTCTTCCAATACAAATGCTGTAGCCTTCCCATGGTCTATAAGGACACAGATGCCACAGACAAGCTCTTTGCCTACAGCTACTCAATGAAATTTTGAAACTACACAGGAATTTTACATGGGTCAGTGGGGCCATGATCCACATTCTCTTCCCACAGTCCCAAAGCAGGCACACTGCAGACCCCTTAAGGAAGTGCGGTCATTCCTACAGGTCCAGTGGTCAGTGAGTCATGGAACTGTCCTAGGACCAAGAAGCAGAGCCCCTGTATCTCTTCTTAAGGAAAACATGATCTTCAGCACAACTAGATTTGAAGGGTAATAAGGCAGCTTAGGCCAGGCTCTTTCTAGAAAATGAAAACAATTACTACTCTTTGGAATGTAGTGATATGTGCCCAAGGTGTTCAACTTAACGAGTTAACATTTGCTGCACAACGCTAATTACCAAGATGCCAAAGCTGCCCTGCACCACGAGGTTCAGTGACTCACTGGGGGTTTTACAAATGATACTTGGCATCAGCGTGACCTGACTCAGTTACTAATCCGTATGGTTCCACTGGCTCCTTGCCCCCATCCAACCTTTCTCTACATACAGCTAAAGGAGCTTGACTTCCACCTACGAAATCACCCCAACTCAAGGACTAGAACTAGACCAGTTTCCTTCTCCCAGAGGATTTAAACCCTATTTTACAGATGACAAAACTGAGGCCCAGAGAAGCTCAGTGCAATGTCTAAGGTCAAGGAGTTCTAGAAATCTATCGTCCAGACTCCAGTCCCATATAACCAAGGTGGAGGGGTGAGAGGCTCCATTCCAAATATTAATTTTATGCTAATAAGTGAAGGAATGCAAATCTGCACATATAAATATGGTCCCAATTGTAATTTTAAAAATCACATAAAAGTGAAAAGCATAGGAGAGAAGACGGAGAAACAAAACTGGATGGAAAAATGCCAAAATGTTACCAATGGCTATATCTGGATGGAGGTATGATGGGTGATTATTTTTCTCAATATTTGCCTGTATTTTTCAAACTTTCTGCAATAAACCTTACTAGTTTTATAATATAAAACAGAGAGAATAAACTTTTGAGAATATTCAACTCTGCTGACACTAGGAGTCAGGTGCACGGACAGAGACTCGTGGGTGGGCAGGTAGGGCTGCAGAAAGGACAGGCACATAAAGCGACATACTTACCCACCAACTGTGGCAGAGACGCAGCCTCCCTGTCCAGCATGATGGAGCCCTTCTCCATGCAGGTCCTCAGCTCAAACAGGCTGTGCAGGGACAAGGTGGCCACGTGGGGCTTGCTCCATCTCTCCCCACCCTGTTCCACTTTTTCTTCAAACTTAATCCACCTACAAACAAGAGATTAGTGAGCAGCTGTTAAAAGTGTTCTAACCGCCTCTGGAAAAAGCAACACCAACCCCTCCAGCTCCACTCCCACCAGCACGCCCAAAATGTCATCTTTTGTGGAGTTTTAAAAGCTTATTACATCATTAACTGCATTACCTTTATAAATACGCCAAACAGAGTCACTAGACTGCTCCTCCCCCTGATGTTAGAGAGAAAGAAAACAAACCGAAAGGAGCCAACGCCGCCTCCTTGGTTTCCTATCTGTCTCTATGTAGACGTGAAGTCGTTAAGAATGATTATTGATCCCAGTTTTTTAAATAATGTAGGAAAAATATGCACTGCAAATTCTCCATGGGGGTAGAGCCTACAGTATGTAAAAATAACCAACATTGTGAGAATTCTGTTGTGACTTCACAAGGCAAGTTTACACAAGGTGAAATATCAGTTAAGAACTGATGCTTATCTTAAATATTTGAAAATACAGTGTGTGAAGTGGTCAGATACAAAATTCCCTTTAATGCTTAAAGAAGGCCAGCGTGTGTTGCTGTGTCTAACTTTAATGTGTATCTCAGCTGACATGTTCCCTTCTCGTTGAGATGCTAACGGAAGCTCGATCCTTCAAGTTTGGCTCCATGTGTGTTTAAAAGTACACAAGCTCAGCAAATAATGCATCTATTCTGATAATAACAGGTCTCTTGTTAACCTTAGCGATGGAGCAAACAACCCCCTTTCACAGCTTCTTCTTTCTAACTGTAGGCACTTTGATAACTCAGCAACATATGGGAATGAGGAAAGTTTAATCCCGCGTATCACACATACCTATTCTTCCTACACTGGTAAAGAAAAACAGGAAAGCATGGTCATTTTGCTATTCATTACGACTCAAAGAGAAATGCTGCTTTCTGTCACTTCAAACCTCCGAAAGATACTGAACAAGATAAAGAGGGGGTTAAAAATTGTTTTTCTGCATTCTTCACCCAAAGGTTTAATGATTGAAAAATGTTTTCCCAGAAAAAGCTAAACACTCACCCAATTCACTAAAGAGGAGAACAAAGGGCAGAGATCAGAGGAAGCTCTACATAAGGTATTATTTATAGACTGCTCACCACCCCAGACGAGTCAAAAAAAAAAAAAAAACCCACATTAGTAGAACCAGGAGTGAAAACAGATCAAGAGATCAGCCACAATGTCAAAGGGAACTCAGAATTTTAATCAAGCCAGACACTCATGTGATTCAGAAGCGTATCGGCCGTATCCCAAATCTCTCTCCTCCCTCTCCTGGTCAGGAAACTCCCATGCTTCAACGGCAACCTTATCCCCATCCTCACCCCCAGTTCTAAGACCCTCCTCCTTTCCCCTGTGTCCCCAAAGATGCAGGCGGTGGAGGCTTTTATGTTTTCCTCACAGTAAAAAGCCAACACCAAAGAGCTTCTAAAACTCCAGAACTGGATCTTGTTTATTTATACAAAAGTGGTTGTGAAACATTCTGAAAGACCCTTTGTGTGTGTGTGTGTGTGTGTGTGTGTGTATGTGTGAATTAGTAGTTCTTCAGGTCGGCTGGTATTAGAAACACAGAAATAGAGGGAAGTGAGAGAAAAATGACGATTTTACATCACACTCATAGAACAGAATTCTATGGATTTGCCAAAACGATAAAGGGTAATAGGGTTATTTTGAGAGTAATTATCTTATGGACTGTACTACATTGGCTAACTTTAAGCATATTATCTTTTCAGGCTCACTCACAGACTCTCTAGCCATGTTTGTTGGTAACTAGTATCTGAACCACATTTACATTTGATGTTATAATTTATTGCTTAAGGTGAGACTCTAGAAGATAGAAGATTCCATAGTATATGAAACCTAGTCAGGGTTACATATAATCATGTTATTTATCGAGAGTGCAGTGACCTTGTTTTTATTCCTAAGAGTATTCTTATTAGCTGAGGGATAGAATCTTTGGTCACAAAATTTCAGTCCAAGAAGAATGACAAGGATCAGCTAGAAACTGACTAGAAACTCAGTACAGGGGAGTGTTTTATACATACAGCCTTCACACCCCTCTTATCTTTACTAAATGATAACCAGTTGCCCTTCTGTCCATTGCCATAAATCTCTATGGCCAAATGCACTTCGTAAAAGAAAACTAAGCCTTTCTTACATACAATGTGTGACAGTAGGCTTGTTTTTGGCATCATCCTCCACTGTCAACACTATGTAAGTTTAATAAAATTTTCTTTAAAAAAAGAAAAAAGTAGCAAAACCACTGCATTCTTTTTTGACTTATCTCTTACTTCATTCCTCTCTACAATTTATCTTGAATGTGATTTTTGAACAAGTTCTAAAAGTACATTAGAAATAATAAACCCCAACTAGCTTAGATTTATGGAATAGTATTACTCACCCTCCTGGATTATAGCAGCCAAGATTTGGTCAAGATTTAACCATAATGGAATGGAAATGTAGCCTCAGAACCAGCCAGTTCCTTAGCATCTACATTCCTAAAGGATAAGTACTATCTCATAGTTCAGTTGAAGCATCTCTTTCACTTTGAGTTCAGTAAATATTGAATGCGGTGATGATGTCACAGCACAGCACAGAGAATAGCACAAGAGGAACTCTGGGATGATGACTATTAAATTCCTTTAAAAGGCATTGCTCAAATTGTTCAAGGAACTGACTGTACATCCAACATACTGCTTCAGGCATAAAGTAATGGTTTGCCCATTGAAACAGACTGTTTGCAGATAGTTTCATCCCAGAAACTACCCATACTACGTCTATCTTCCTCACAGATCAAGGACAAATTTGAGGAAAAAAACCCGAAAACTACTCAGTTCAAATCAGAACCCATTATAGGAAAGGCTAAGGCAAAGGTACCAAAGTTCAGCCTATTCGAGTGTCAGTGAATTTGTAAAGGTGCCTTAGAACCATGTAATTATGTTTTTAAAAAACCAGACTTTTTTTACTGTAAAATGTACTAAAAGCTACTATCTATCCTTCATAATAACTATGAGTAACCATATATTTGCAATAAGTTTCCTACTTTTCCTTTTGTCTTAGTACTTGACATGTTACAGGAAAATTAATTTCAGAAGTTGGCTTTTTAAATGCTGGCAATTACAAAACTGTTGTAACCTTGAAGGAGGAGTTTATTAGGTGAAGTTTATTTATTCCAAGGTCTTAGAAGAATAATGATAAAGTACATTGCAATTTAACACACTCTGAGTGACTGCCAACCAGATAGCATTTCACTAGTTTGTTGAAGAAACAGAAGGCCCCCTGGGAATCACTGAATTTTGCAACTTTCCCATCATATGATTAAATATAATTAAGAAAAGACAAGACCTCTCACTTAAAAACATGCCAATTTTATGGTGGAAAATAGACTTGACCTTTGCCCTGGAATATAACCAACTACATAAAACTATTAGAGCAATAATAAATTTCTTGCTAACTGATAAGTGCCTCATCACAGATAAAAGAAGCCAACATGAGTGTGTATCTGGGATGAATGATGTTTTTAAGAATTCTTAAATTTCTAGATCAACTGCAAAAGCTATTGCAAAACAGTGTAGTAACCACATATAATCACATAGATGATTAAATTCCTTCTCCCTCAGACTTTTTCTTACAGAACAAATAAACTTGGTCTGAAATGGAATTTTCCAGTGTAATCCAGTAGAGGAGACACAGAGAAGGCAGTGTGGACTGGAAAGAGAGAGGTCCCTCTGCAAAGTCCCAAGGTAAGCACAAGTGACCGTGTTTGATGGGCAGGCCCTGAAATCAGGTTCTTCCGGGGAGGCAGAGTCATTCCGCCGAGCAGAAACACGAATGGGGGTCCTTCTGTGCTGTACCACTAGGACTGAAACATCAACACCCTTCTCCTTTGTTGGCTTGTTGGCTTGTTGGCTTTGTTGAAACTTGTGACGTCTTTCCTTTTCACCCAGGTTTGGCAGTAAAACGTGGATCATATTGGGGATGTGATCTTTTAACATGCGTTCTTATAACAGTGATGAAACCCAAAGTGGCCCACCTGAATATTCACTGAGGGGAAACTGAAAGCCAATAACCAGGCTTGCAGACATCACAGACTCAAAGAAATAAAGGGTTTGGAGCAGTGGAGGGTAGCGATAGCCCTTCTTCCTGGCTTTGGGCCATCACCAAAGCTGGACCATGACTTATTCTTTTACTGGTTTGCTTCATGAATCCATTAGCTAATGCCTAGCCACCTAGGAATTCTTAATAAGAAGCACAGACTTCTTCACTAATACCAAATATTTCATTACATCTACTGCTATGTCACTGAATGTCAGTATCCTAATGACCTCACACTTAGGAGTACTCTTTTTAAAAAGAATATTCTCTGCATTCCCTGTTCATATGCCTTTCTCAGTCCTGATCATTCTACCCTTTGCACAGTCTTTAACCTGTGCTCTCTATTGGAAGTGCCAGTGAAAATTCAAAGTCCTGACTTTTAGGAAAGGGAAGAGCAGAGAAACGATGTGAAAGAAGAGGGTGGTAGAGCTGGCTGTACTTCACGTAAATAAAGACTTCCCTTGTTTATGGTTTTATATAACTACTGTGGCTCTCTGAGACTTAAATGGGGATATTTTCTCTACCACTGGAACCACTTTCCTTATTTTTTGAGACACAGAGCTAACCTGAACTTCCTGAAGTAGAACTAAAACTCCAGTAATGCTGAGACTCAAGCAGGATATTCTTGGTCAATCAAATCATGAGTCAACGGAAAAAAGTACAGAACATCCAGAGGGACAGTACCGAAGAGGGTTCTGTTGTGTTCTGTGGGAATGTGGGCTCACAGCAGAAACTACATTAAGCTGGAGAAGTCTGGTGGGTTAGTTCTCTATGGAATAAAACAGCCCACTTAATTGGGGTTTTCACCAAGAAAGGAATTCTTCATTTTATGTTAGCCAGAAAAATATCCACCCTGCATTTTCAAATGTAAACTTTTATTACAAGTCTAGAAGGTTTGAGAGCTTTTCATCGGGGGGGGGGGTGTGGAATAGCCCTATCATGTCTGGAAACTGGACATTGTAAATGGGAGTCAGAAATTGCTGTAAAAACATTCAGAAGCAGAGTTCTGTTACAGGAAGCAAAAATCACCGAAAATCTGAATCATTTCCGGAGGCACAACGCCTCCAAACTTCCCAACGTAATTTAGGTGGAGTCACACACTCAGAACTAAGGGTCCATGTCTCTATTCACTCACTCTATAAAGATGCATTTCTTGATTGTGGCCTATGTTCCAGGTAGTTGTAGGCACTAGGAATACGGTGGTGAACAGAACAGCCAAAAGCTCCTGCCCTCGTGGCACTTTAATTTGATTGGGAGGAGACAACAACAAGATATGTGAATATGTTAAATGCTGGTCAGTGCAAAGGATAAATACAATGGAGGACAAGGGGTCGAAAGGTTTGGGGGAAGTTTCCGTTTTAGATCACGCAGCTACTGAGAAGGTCACATCTGAACAAAGGCCTGAAGGAGGTGAGGAAATGAGCCATACAGGGAACTGTGGGGTACAGCAGTTCAGCAAGGAGAATATGTCAGACACAGGGAAGAGCAAGTGCGAAGTCCCTGACACAGCAGCCTGATCGGGCCTGTGAGGCTCGAGCAGAGCGGATGCGGGGGAGAGAAGTAGGAGGTGAGGTCAAAGAGATCACGGGGCATAGTTCATGAGGGAAGGGCGGGTTCAGGGAGATGGTATAATTAGGAAGTGTTTGCAGTAATCTAGATGAGAAATAATGGTGACCTGAATCACTGTAGTGACAGTGTTGAATGTGAGATATGGTGAGATTCTGAATATCCGAATAACTCTTGAGCGTAAACTAGATAGGGTTTGCCAATGGATCGAGTAAGCGATGTAGAGAAAGATGGACATCAAGGAAGACTCCAATCTTTCTGGCTTAAGGAACTAGAAAAAGGGAGTTGTTCACTGCGGTGGGGAATTCTGTAGGAGAAGCAGGTATGAGGTGGGTAGATCAGAAGCTCAGTTTCCAACATGTGATCTCAGATGCCTATTGCCCATTCAAACATTTGTTTTCAATCAAACAAGGCAAGAAGTCTGGGCTAGAGAACTAAACACAGATGGCACCAGCATATTGATGAATTAGTCTGAAACATCAAACAAAGGTCCTCTTTTGGGCTTTACACTTGGTGTGCTGGGTACCTTGGGTCTGTCATTAAGCTGCCATCAGTCAGAAAGAGATGGATTATCACAGAATTTCAACTCTAATCATGTAAAATTTCTAAGAAATTATTATATTTAGAACAGTAGATTCTAAGGCAATCAGTTCTCAACTAATCACACTCAACAAATGTTACTGAGGACCTATTATGCCAAGTGCTGCAAGGCACTGGGAATACAGTAATGAAAGACAGACATGGTGGTCTCTGACTTCAGATGAATTAGTGTAACGAGGGAGACAAAATGAAAAAAAAATCGCATATATGGTTGATTAATAGTAATTGTGGCAAGTCCTATAGAGGAGAAGTTATAGAGTGTAGACTCTGTGAGTATGTCTCTTCCCGGTACACAGGACATTCCCACTACACTTCCTCTCCAGCAGTATACTCTCTCAGGGACCAATGACAACACTGAAATGACATACATGCTCCCAAGGACAGTCTTTAAACACGGTATTCAAGACCATCTTAACCTTTAAGAATCTAAAATGAAAGTGCTGTGTCCATCTCATGAAATGTTGAATTACCTATACAATGAGCTGTGATCTCTTCACATTGCCTGGACCAGGGGGCATATAAAATAAAGAATAGTCTGCATTTGATGGAAAGCAAAAACAGAGCGCTGTACCTGAATTCTACTCCATACGGGCACTGGCACAGAATTTTAGGATCAAAGTAGGATTCAGGGTAGGTCTCCTAGTCACAGCAGATTACACCATTATATACACAGGGATGGAACTTTAGAGCTAGAAGATACACATGATGTTAGAGAGGATGAACCTAGTATGGCTTTCATTTCATAGAACAGAAAACTCAAGCTCGGGAAGACGACATGACTACACGACTTGCCCAAAATGGAATAGCTAGTTAGCAGCAAAGCCACAGTCTCCCCAACACTTAACTCAGGCTGCACCATTATGATTCTGACTCTGTTTTCTCCTGTTAGAAAGAATGAAATGGAGATACTAATAAAAGTCTTTGCTTTTAGAGTCTTCTTTTGGATAATGTTTTATGAATGAAAATTATACTTTACAGAGAAACAGAAACAGACCCACAGACATAGAAAACGAACTTACAGTTACGATAGGGGGAAGGAGGAGGAGGGATAAATTGGGAGTTCAAGATTTGCAGATACTAATTACTATATATAAAATAAGTAAACAAGAAGTTACTTCTTTTTTCTAAAGCTTTTTTTTTATTGAGTTACAGTCATTTTACAATGTTGTGTCAAATTCCAGTGTAGAGCACAATTTTTCAGTTATACATAAACATACGTACATTCATTGTCACATTCTCTTTCGCTGTGAGCCACCACAAGATCCTGTATAGTTTCCCTGTGCTACACAGTACAATCTTGTTTATCTACTACAACAACAAGTTACTTCTGTACAGCACAGGGAACTCTATTCAATGGCTTGTAGTAACCTATAATGAAAAAGAATATGAAAACGAATATATGCATGTATATGTGTGACTAAAACATTATGCTTTACACCAGAAACTGACACAACATTGTAAACTGACTAGACTTCAATATAAAAAAAGTGTTCTTTGCAGAGGACTTTTAACATCTGGGTTATTGGTCCTGAGAGAGGGGAATAAGAGACAATTTCTGTCTCATGGAATGAGGCCCCAAAAGTGCAAAGAATGAAGGGCTTCAAGAGGGAGCACCAGAGATGGAGGAGCAGAAACAAGTTGTTGCTCACATCTGTGTTCCCAGGGCCTAAAACAGGGCCCAACATGTACTAGGCATTCAAAAAACACTGGTTGAATTTAATTGATTTGAATTAAATTACAGTCTATAAAAGGCATATTTAACATTACTCTGTGGACGATCAAATACAGACTGTCCATATAAGGACAATGAGAGACCAAAAACTGCATCATATCAACAACTTTATATTACATGATTTTGTGTCATAGAAGATTTAGAGTAGAGTGTTAACCAAATCTACATATAGAAAGGAAGAAAAGAAGAAAAGCTCTGTTATTGTGAGATTAATGAAACTTTAGATATTTGTGCTGTGCTTAACAACTTACAAAGCATTTCCATATATATGTGTATGTATGTATATAAATATCCATGATATAATTAGATATCTAGCTTACTTTACACTTATCTATTATGTATCTTATATAGCATACATATATATTATATGCAGTAGGCATTATTATCCAGTAATTATTGATGATGAAATCAAAGTTCTGAAAAACTGAGTGTGACACATCTTGACAGGTGACAAGAGTCTGAAATTGAACACAAGTCTCTAACATTCCCAATGCAAGTGAACCTTCTACTTGCTTTCACTGGGTACTTAAAAGATGACAGATTTTTACTTGGAATAATAGCAAGTTTATGGGTAAGAGTTATTGTCTTCACAACCTCCCTCCTAACAGGAAATGAGCCATCAGTAAGACACTGTCTCACAAGATACCTAGGCATGTGGAGACTGTGGGTGCAAATCTCTAGGCTATCCTGTTTAGGTGTTTCAGTTTATCTCTTTTAAATATTTCACTATTACATAGCATATAAGTGGAGATTTACTTCTAATTCTGTGTAAGTGTGAAAATGATAAGAATGCAGACCAAGGAAACAATGTTCCGGCAGTGAAATTAAGGGTGTACTGAATCTCTGTCAATGTCAAAGAGAAGAAAGAGAATTCTTTAATTCCTTGATCCAGCCAGCCTCGTGCTCATCAGTCATTCAGAGTGCTCAGGTTAGAGGAAGGGGCTCACAGACAGGCATCCTGCCCCGTCCTTGTTTCCCCAGGTGGCTACCACACGGTCCGCTGAGCCTCACCTCGCTGTCTCCTTCCACTCCATCTCCTGCCCGTCCACGGCCAGCAGCTCATCCAGTTCAGTGAAGAGCTGAGGGGGTGCTGGGCTGTCATCCTCCTCGCCCAAGATGAATCGGATGCGTTCTGCGGCAGGAGAGACTGCAGAAGTGAAAATACTGTGGTTAAACACTGGCTGCACAACCCTGAGGAAAGTGTGACTCCGAGCTCTTCCTCTGTCCCCAAAGCTGCTGGGCTTCCCTTCCACATTTTCCGTGGACATCTTCCTTGATGAGCCTCCCTTGTCCCCAACCTAAAGACAAAAAGGAATCCAAGCCCTTCTCTATTCCTTTGGTTCTAAGCTCTCCACCGCCCTCCAGAAGGACAGCACTGAGGTTCTGGGTGGTGTGCAATGAAGAACCTTTAGCCCTCAGATGAGCTGAGGTCCAACCGCATGACCTTCCCTCCTTCCTCACTAGGGACCCATCCGAAAGCATTAGACAGAAACCAGCTTGAGCCAATCGCTTCTTCCACAGCAGTGGGAGGGGGCAACAGAGCACCCCAATCCTGAGTTTCTCCCAGGCCCCCACCCCCCCGCCACCCTCCCCGCGTCCAATGCCGAAAGCTCAAGCCCTCACAGGCTCCTCACTGCCCGTGGCTGCCTCACTGCAAAGCTGCTGAAGGAATATTTAACAGGACGGAGCCTCTTCTTTACATGATGGCGGTACCCAAAAATGTTTAGTCACACTTCAGTGCCCTTGAAAAACAAGCCCAAGTAAAACATTGTACACCTGAGGGGAAAAAAATGTCCAATACGCTCAAGTACATAATTGAATGCCCTAGTAGCTCCTCCTGACTCCGTCTCCTGAAAAATCATGTAATGAAAAATTAACTAGAATTTCCCCCAAGTCGTGGGTTATTTTCTCTTTCTCAGAAAAAAAAAAAAAAAAAAAAGGAAAGTGTCCAGAAACTGATGGTTATGCTACAAAACCAAGGGCCACAGATACTCTTTCTCAGCCCTAGGTAAAACCAAAAATGTTATATACACGTGAATGCAGACCAAGTACACAGATCTACACAGATATACATACGTAGAAATTTGTAGAAATGTATGTATTCAACCTAATAAAACAAACACAAAATCCCTATCATCTGAAAGCTGCTATAATACAGGACAGAATAAAATTCCATAAATATCGAAATACATTTACTAGAAATAAACCCATGAAAAATATTCACCCTACCTAGTAATCAAAACTAATTACTGAAATAAGATAAAATAAGATACATTTTACCAATTAAAATGGCAAAAATTAAAAAGAATGATAATCCCAGTATTGGCAAGGGTTTAGGACACACACAATGGCACCTCTTAATTTACATGGCTGGTGCAGCCTAAAAGCGAAGATCTCTCTGTAGGGAAATTTGAAAAAAATATGGAAATGTTCTAAAACTGTACCTATCCTGTGAGCCAGTTATTCTGCTACTAGAAAGATGTTCATTTCAAATAAATAATTGCTGTTATCACAAAGACGTAACTACAGAAGTGACCACTGTGGCATAGTTTATAACTGAGAAAAACAGAAAAAGCTTAAAAGGAAGATTGGTTAAATAAACTACACGAAACCCATTCAATAAAATGCCATGTGGTCATAAAACATGAAGATGAGTTTTTTTTTTTTACATCTGTACCATATATTAAATGAAAAAACAAAACTACAGAATCATATGCATAAAGTGATCCTATTTTGGTAAAGAAAAATACACATGTATCCATAAAATAGTCTGGAATTGAGGGAGCCCTCACTTTGCGTAGGTCTGATGAGTGTGAATTACAGCTACCAGAGTTTGGTTAAGTAATACTAGTCCCCCTACAACACAGCTGAAATGTCAGCTGCGTGCTATATTAACTGTGAGTAATTGTTTAAAGGACAAACTTTAGCTCTTCAGTCCACCAATTACTATGTAAGCATGTAATTACATATTTATGTGCATATAATCATATGTACACAATACATGTTATGTACATTATTATGTGTACATAATTATATGTACATAACATGTGTGTGATTGCATATTATAATACTACTATGTAAATAACATGTGCTTCATGATGGTGATCAATCACAGTGCCTCTTTCAAAGTCCGTCAGTGACTGGTCACCACATGTGTCATCCAGTTCAGGCACAGACAGCAAAGTGAGTAGCTGTGTTGCCTTCTTGTCCTGATAAGTTTATACGACATGGATAATCGAAAGGGGGAGTTGGCCAACAAAGATGGAAGCACAGCACAGAAACAAGAAGTGCTAATGCTAGAAGTGAAATCTATGGCAAACACAAATGGAGTTGCAGAAGACCTAGCTGAGTACAGGAATGTAGGTGATGCTGCCGTTCACCACTTGAGAGACTCCAGACGTACAGTCAGAGAAACTTAATGAAGGCAAACTCCTTAGCATAAATAGTAAGGCAAGTGGTTGTACCAGAATGATAACAATGTCCCAGAGGAAGTGAGTCTGGCCAAAACAAAAACTTCCCATTGAAAGAGTGCTCAGAGACATTTCCTGACATGGAAAGCACAAAGGATAAAATGTTGGCAGCTGATCCAAACTTAGAGAGGAGAATGACAATTCGCCTGGGCATAGAAAAGATGCTCACTCCATTTCATAAACTGTACAATAGGAAGAAGACGACCACTCTTCAAATCAATTCTGATAAGATTTTACAGAGGGTGGGTATAGCTTCAGCGGGAGAGAGCATGGTTGGCATGCACAAGGCCCTGAATTCAGATAAAGAAATGAGCTAAATACAAGACACAGCACTGCACTGAGACTCTGGAGCCCAGCTGCCAGGGTCTGAATCCAAACTCTGTTACTTGTTTGCTGTGTGACCTGAGGCAAGTTAGTTAACATCTCTGTGTCTCAAGTTCCCCACCTGAAAAATGGGATGATGATGATAAAATACAAGATTTAAATCTGTTTTAAAATTACTGGCCCTTACTAATAAAATATGCCTAGCTTCTAAGAAAGAAAGCTCTCACAGATACTGGCCTGGAAAAGCCCTCTATGTTGAAAATACATCAGGTAAGAAAGAAAACAGTCAAAAGTTCTGCATGTTTTATCTCAGTGAATTAAGTGGCTTCAAGAATGAGAGCACAAGTGCGTACATTCTGGGAAACAGCCAATTAAAGAACAAGAGGAAAATAAAGAAACCCCTTCAGCCTCACTTTCATAAGGGGGAGTGGGGAGATGAAAGCATCAGAAAATCAACTTGCATCACAGATGAATAGATTACGGTTCTAAGTAAATATTAATCTAGTTTCATCACAAAAGAGAACCTGGAGAAAAAATGAGAAAGGGTGACAGGGAGGGAAGAAAGGAGGGAGACAGAGAAACTGTCAAGTTCATCCAATCACCTTTGTCAGAACATAAGGCCTGTAGATCAAAGCGAAGTTAATGCCTCTCACATACCTTGATTTTCTTTCTTTCTTTGTTTTATTCATTCTGTCCTCTGGTTAAAACGTGTTTTGGCTTTTTTGAGTAGCTCCAGAATTTCCTGGAGGATCCTACACCAGCGTGGTTATCTCTGACCCATGTCCACCTTTACGATGACATGATGGTCTGCAAGGGTTGGGGACACCCACTGCTCCCAAATTCCCACTGCCAACAAGAAGAAGGCAAATGTGGGACGGGAATGCCGCCACACCCACTGCCACCACCAGTCCCACGGCAGACGTCACTTCCACACCTTCACACTCGTTCCTGCGGAGCCTGAACTTGGCCTCCGCACCCATCTGGGCAGCCACCACCCACCAATCAGAGATGGCAGATGGGAAGAAACCTCTTCACCATGCCCACTGCCAGCTGGCCTTTCATGTCACTCTGGCCCCAATCTGTGGGTCCAACCTTGTGTCCCACGGGAACCCGGAAGTGTCTTATGACAGAATATACCCGCTCATTTTCAGATCTTTTTCATTTTCCCTGTCTAGAATATTCTTTTCTTTCCTCCCTAATTCTGACTCAATTTCTAAGGCCCAGTTGAAAATTCTATCTTTTCCAATAACCTATACTAACCGTTCCCAGAAACATGAATTCCTCCTTTATTCAAACCATCACAATACTTTTTGTCCGAACTATTCATTGAGGCACCAACAAATATACAGTTTGTTCATTATTATCTAACTTTTGAAGATGTGCCACCTCTCTCTAACTAGGTCTAACGAGGTCTGTGTCTTACGCACCTTCCTTAAAGACCAACACTGTATCGTACACCTAATAGTCACTTTGAATATTAATGAATTAGATATAACTAAGTAAACCTCGGACATTTTCAAGTACACAAAAACATAACCGCTTGCCCAAAGCAACTTACATTAAGAACTCTGAAATGGAAAATATCTAACTTTTGAAAACTGTCCTTATTTTACCCTTCCCTTTAATCCATCTTTACATAAGCTGCACCAAAACACGGTCGCCAGCCCCTGTAGAGTAAGTCACAAATAAAAGGAGGAGCATTTCAGGTAAGTTATTTTCCTCTGCTAGATGCAATCTCCTCCCACCCTGAGGGACCACAACATTTAATGTGCACATCTATTAAGACATTTAATATCCACTGCTTGATGTGTCGTTATGCAGCGCTGTACTTTGTCTTTGCAGCTTTTCGTCTCTTACCTAAACTGCTCTTGGTGCCTATCTTGTGCACAGTGAAGTTACCCAAAAGAGTAGGGATGAAACAATGAGTAAGAGAATGAATGAAAGAATGAATAATATATATTCTGCCCCAGTTCCTCACAAGATCTCTTACTCTGCTTCTATCCTCTGTCTCTTTTTAAGCACAACTAGGAAAATGACACAATGTAACAAAATGGAAATGAGGGGAAGGGGGGCTTAGCCATATCTGAAGCACAGTTCCTATACTCTCATTTGGTAACTTAATTAATATTTATTAATTTTTAGTTCATGCAATACAGTATGGTATTTACTGAAATGACACAAAGTATTTTTTTAAGATAACACCTCTGTCCTCAAGGAACTCACAGCTGGAAGATAACACATGATAATAGGAAAAATGCTATGGATAAAAATGTAATATGCAAGAAGTAACATTTTTGAATAGTTACAGTGTAATAGGCATTGTGTTAAGTGTTTTCCATTTACATCATTTGTTTTACACAAGCCTATGAACTATCTACTACTTTTATTCTCTTATATTATTCTCTCATAACAGACAGGGAAACTGAGCATAAAGAAGCTAAGGGACTTCCCAAAGATTACACAATTAGTAAGTGCTAGGATCTCAAACCCACTTATGTGATTTCCAAGCCCATATCGTAGCCACCACTCTAATGGATGATCTCATTTAAAGGGGTGGGGGGCAGATTTCTATATAAACAGTACAGACAGTAAATGTACTGGACTTCAGAAGAGACAGAAATCATAATGGCATATGAAAGAGCCCAAAAGTAAATTAATTGAACATTTGGTTCATTACCCACTAAAAGGCAATCTGTGAATGTACTCTTTTATTTTTGGTCTGCGAAGCATCCCACTGTGGTCACCCTGCAGGCTACCTCAAAATAAATTTTTTAATAGAAATAATGATCATAATGAACAATTCATACTGAGCCTGACAAGTTTACATGCAAATTCCCTTCTGTGGGTTAAATGAGGACTTTTGGATTTTGTATTTTCTCCTTGTCAAAGTCCACCATCTGGTAAAGTCTTAGCTCTCAAACCAAAGTATAAAAAGAAATAACTATTTGTTTCTTTAAGTTATTAATGTGCTATCACCAACTGGTTTACACAGTTAACATTTTAAGTATTCATTTCTCTTCTGAGATAAGAGTTTACAGGTCGATACCACAGTTGTTAAAACTTACACAATTTATCAAATCATTAGGCCACTGTAGTACTCTAAAAAATACAATTAAATGTATATATAAAATCCTCAGACTTACTTTCATATTCAAAACTATAAGAAATGATAAATAGCTAAATGAATACATTTCCATAGACATATTAATCTTTAACACACACACATATATGCATTGCAGTGGCATCTGGCCCACCCAGCACCCCTAACCTCTTTTTCTGATAACAGCACCCCATTTTCCTTTGGAGAACTGTCTTATAATACTTTTAAGTCCACTGAGGCTGAATCACTCCCTGTGACCCAGGCCTGGACAATGAGAATATCATACAATTCTTGGCCACAGCAATTAATTTTTGAGTGGACACTTTACCTAATCCAGCCCAATCAGAGTAAATAAGCATTGTACTTTTGTTGGAACTTCCAGGAAATAAATTTTCTCCTTATGTTAAGGTGCTAAGATGCTAATAAAAGCTTTGAGTGCAGATGGCCACCGTGCAACCCTAAGGGAAGAGCCTGCCTGGGAATAAAAAACACAGAACCAAGACGGCAACATGTTCCTGACTCCATCACTTAAGCACCTAGATTCAGCCATGCCTGAAGTCAGTAACTTCTCAATCATATGTAAGGATTCCCTTTTAGCTTAAAGTAACCTGAGGCAATTTTTCTGTCACTTGCTACCAAAGAGTTATCATACAAACAGCTATGATCCCATTTTAATGGGTTAGAGTAGAGCTAACTTCTATTAGCCATCTACGTTTTAGCATGTTCACATTAATTGCTTTGAAGAACCTGTTCCTATAGAATCCAACTTTTATTGGCATGACCTGTACATATCATGTAGACTTTCTCCACGCCTCTACCTACTTCTACCTCAACATACCCAGAAAATGACTATTGATTTACATGCTGGCAGGCTCCAGACAGGTAAATTAGATGGTTACTTTTTCTGTTTCAAGACAGTGAAACAGCCAAAGAGCTGTCATTAAGAAGGATAATTTTAAAAATACTTAGGTATCCATGTATTAATAAGCTCCCACACATGAAAAGCTGTCAATTATCACAATTATCCTTAATCTGCCATGACATGATTATTCAGCTAAAAAGAGTCAACGGCACGAAGAGCCTGGATTCCAGGATACCACCAACTCCCTCACTTAGGAGCAGAGCAAGCTCAGCTTCAGCCAGCAAGGGGGTGACAGAAACTGGAGTTTGCTGAGACATTTCTGGAAAATACCTATGTCTCAGTCTTCCATTTTCAAGATGTTAAAAAAAAAATTTACCTATAGTTTATATTACAAAAATGTTATCAGGACTCAAGTCCTTTCTATAAGATATTCAGAATTCTTTAGAACAAAAAAGTGGTAGCCCTCACATTCCTCAACTTATTCTGTCCTTTGCTTTCATAATTTCTGCCAACACAGTGGGTTGGAAAAATTAAAACTAGGCTTTCAGTGGTGTTCATATGTGTATCTAAAACGCTGCTAAGCTGTTCACAAGGAAGTAGTCCCAGTGATGGCCTGTCAGTCAAATAAATGTATCTATGAAATTCCAGGGCACATCATATTGAAAAAAAATTGGCTCAAAGCCTTTTTGGTCTGCTGATGCTTTTCATTAATTATTCCAATTATATTAATTACATTATTTATACTGTCCCAATATTTCAAGAATCTCTATTAGAAAGACATAAGATTCAAATCAGTCATTTTGGGTATTAGCAGCCTCACTGGTGACCTAAACTAAGTAACTGTTAAGGACTGAACTGTGTCCCTGACAAAATTCATATGGTGAAACCCTAGTCCCTAATGTGATGGTATTTGGAGATGGAGCTCTTGGGAGATATCTGAGTTTAGATGAGGTTTTGAGAGTGGGCCCCTCATAATGTGACTAGTGCCCTTATAAGAAGAGACAGCTGAGAGCTTGCTGCCTCTTTCTCTCCACCATGTGAGAACACAGGGGGAAGGCTGCCATCCGCAAGCCAGGAGCTGGGCCTTCATCGGGGAACCAAATCACCTGCTACCTTGATCTTGGCTTCTCAGTCTCCAGAACTGTGAGAGATAAATCCCTGCTGTTTAAGCTACACAGTCTACAATATTTTGTCACAGCAGCTTGAGCTAATACAGTAACTGAACTAATGGTGAAAATAAGCTTTTTGATTTTTTTTTTTTTTTTTTGGTCTGGACTCTCCCATATCATCCTATCATTTCTCCCACTTCACTTAATCCATGTTTGCAGGGTAGTCACGAGCCCTTGGAGGGAAAAGATAGGCTCACAGAAACAGTAATAACCCAATTTCACTGACTCTGCCCCAGTTACATAACACATGACTGCCCCTCACTGATAAATCTACCTCCCAAGTATCTGCTAGGCCCCCTGGGGATGTTTCACTCTTATCCTTTTGGCTCCATCCCACCTCTGATGCCTTCTGCCTGCAAAAATCAGCTGGAAAGGGTATCACATTGTAGACACTGCCACTGGGGCCCAACAAGCCAATGACAATACCCCGCCAAGCAAGTCAGCTTCTGAAGTTCCCAAGGAGGCAATACTTGAGGTACCAAAGCAACACAGCAATGGGAAGGAAAAAAGCAGGTGACCAAGAAGTCTGGATGGAATATCATGACAGATAATGTGGATGTGATGAGTCAGTACATTGTTCAGAGTACATTTTGCCCCTGCTTGAGACGTAAATTATGTCTTTTGACACCTACCACATGCCAGAGAATTTCCAGAAGAAAAGAAAGGATTCAAGGAAGGAAGAGGAATTTCCACAACCATGTCTATCACTCAAATTTAACCACCAGGATGTCTCTGTCTTATCAAGGTTGCAAGGTACCTAATGCCTTACATATCTGCATAAACATTAATTGTGGGTTCTTATTTTTAACTCCCTTCTAGTCTTTTGTTCAGATCAAATTCCTTTCCTCAAAGAACCAGCTGTACCCTGACCCTTCCTTCAGGGAATCAATAAATTCTGTTTTGCTTATTCCAGTTATAATCGGATTTCTTGCACTTGCAACCAAAGGCTTACTGATTTATATAGTGTGTATAGGAAAAAAAAAAAAAAAACTAGAGCCAAATGTTAACAACCTTTATCCCCAAAAATAGAATTATTGCTTATGTGCAATTTCCAAATTTTCCAAAATTAACATTAATGTCATTATTATAAGGAAAACAAACTTATTAAGGTATTTTTAATCGCTAATGTGGGGACAATCATGCCAAATTAGTCCCTACAGTACTTGAAACTGCAAAATCTCAATTATCTTTCTCAACAAATGCTCAAAACAAACATAACCCTCAAGCATTTGCCTCTACTGCTGTCTAGGGATTCAAACAGCCGTTTCTGAACCATAGGACAGGACTGGCCATGGTTCTGAAAGCTAGCAGACTGATTAGCCACACAGGTATAAAAGAAACCCCATGGGCACAGAACAATGGGGACGGGGTGAGGGGCCTCATGCAAGTGGCATGGAAAAAGTAAGGTGCTTTCTGTAAACAGTAACTCACCCATTAATTAAGATGGCAACGGCTGTGGCCACCTGCAACCTGTTTCTAAAAGACCTAAGAGTTCCTAATGCGTGTCCCAGTTCCCACTTCCATTTTTCTTTAATTTCTTCCTCCCTGCTTCACTTCTCTTTGCCCTGCCAGAGCTGTCCATGATACGGTTTATATGATGAATCACTCTGCTTAAGAGTGAACACATCAGCATTTTCTCCAGGTTCAACTCAGAACAATTATCAGCACAATTTATACCCTGAGGTTTCTAAAGTCAGACTCAATTCTCATCAACGTTAGGAAATCTTCCCGATTCCTAAAATAAACTCTACAGACTTGCTCGACTGCAACTCTCTTCTATACAAAGTAGCTAAATTTATTGCTCCAATATTAGTGTCACCACCACCACGCTGCTGCCATCAGATGCCTCCACAGACAAAAGGAGGCATCCTCCTTCCTGCAGACTTTCTTTCAAAATACATAAGAATTAAAGGTACCAAGCTTTAAAGAATCTTTAGGGCTTCTGACTTCATCCCCACATTGCCAAAAATTTCTACCCATCTTTCCTGGATAGCAATACTGAGAAATGTGATTCAGAACATAATTCCGTTAAGAAAGGAAAGAGTAGGGAATGGGGGCATCAAGGACACGTTGCATTGGTACTGGTTCTTTATAAAGAAAAAAAAAAAGTCACATTCCCCACAGACACGTCACTGCTCTAAAGATTTTGATGGGACTCTGAACATAAGAATCGTCAACAAAATTCTACACTGAGCTTTTCCTCTTTTCTGCCTTAAGTCTGCTCAAAATTAGTGGCAGTGATCTCTCACCTCTCTGAAGCTTAATTACATTCTCAGCAAAGAAAAAAATATATATAACAGGTCCTCCAACACTACCAATTTGACATCAATAGTTTCACTGTTCTCAGACAACATAGTGCTTCATTTGCCTTGTCTGATCTACCCAGAAGGCTCTCCATTATTGAAGCCAACCAGCAACATATGTCCACTGGCCAGCAAAGACCTCAAAATGAGGCTGGAATCTTAAAGGCCACTTGTGAAGCTTAAGTTCAATGACTTGTGAAATGGCACATGAATAACAAGAATAATGTGAATTATAATAATTAATATAAACAATAAGTTTTCGTGCAGCTTCACCAAGTACCTTCCCAAATTATCAACAGTGATTTGCTAAACCCATTTTCAATAAACAAGAAGATGAAACCAGCTAAGTTTTAAGAACCATATTTTAGAAGGGAGGAGCATTTGTTACAGAAATAAACCTCCTTCTAAGTTATCCACACAAAGCTGATGGAAAACGTAGATCAGACGGTGTATGTGAGCTGGTCAAGGACTTTGATTTCACAGAGTAATATCAACAAAAGTGAGAAAGTCACTCTTTTCAACACAATATGTTTTCACTATATTTTTTGTATCCAACATCTCCTTATCCCTTATATAAAAAGTCTAATTTATACACTTCAAGTCATCTGGAGATAACCTCGGTTCATCAGAAGGAGAGTCAACGAGCACCACTTCAAACGGCATTCATTAGTAACAGCTTCCCATTCAGAAAGAACAGGCAGAGAAAGTGTCTAGTCACTTCTAAGGCTTGTGGTGACATGTAAGACATGGCTATTCCTTAATTGGCTGCAGAATTTCCAATTACTTAAACATCAATCACAAATCTTAGAGTTCCTCTGTCTTCTCAGACAATCCTTTCTTTAGATTCATCACAAATCAGTTTAAAGTAGTTTAGAAATACATTTATCAATTTATCACACTTTTCAAGACCTACATAGGCTCAAATCTGTCTTTCTTGGAACTATGTTCGCAAAATGCTTCAGTAACCTTAGAAAGTAGAGGTAAGGCATTCACTTGACAATTGTCCAGATCCCTCTGCCACCCTCCGTATGTGGAGAGGCAGGAAAGAGCCACGAGCAAAGTGGGATACCTGGGGTTCAAATACAGAAGGATATAAAGAATGAGACAGAGAACTCCTAAGAAGGCAGTAGAAGGTGCTCTGGGTCTGAAAAATGAGACAAGCTGAAATTTCTAAGAGGAAGCCAAGGTCAAATGCCAAAGCCAGCAAATACAAACAACAAATCTAAAGACACCAGGAGGGAGAATCAAGATCAAGTCACCAAATTAAGAGTGAAAAACCAGGGCAAATAGAGATAAAAGCAACTCATTACGGATAGGTAGGAGAGTCAATAGGTCAAGGCAAATATTAAATGTAAATACTCATTTACGTTAAGCCTAATATTGTGAAAATAAATTAAAGAAGTACTGTTGTTTTGGGAGTATGATGGGAAGGGGGGATCGTCCTCAATACACTTTAAGGAGGGCTTACATAAGATAATAAAGACCCTCCAAATCTTGCTGGTATGTTGGCAAATTCCCCTAAGTGATCAATGAGGTGTCTGCAGTGGCTCGTTCTTTTAACTTCAGGGGGAGTAGATCTTTATAGCCTAGGAACCATTCGTTGTTCAGATGGAGTTCTACACGTGCCCTCCTGCCTAGTGATAGCAAGGAATTTTACTTCTTGAGACAACACAACCCTGAGTAAACAGTAATCATGGGTGGAGTGATGGAATCAGAATTATAAGACCTAAATCTCGTGCTCAGCTCCAATTCCAACTGAGCAAATCCCCCTTTACCCTCTGACTCACCTTTCCCACCTGGTTGACACACAGTAACAACAGGAAAAAGGAAGAGATGACAAGGCACATCCATGGATGATGGAACTGAACTGTGCTCTTCTGCCTCACCAAAATCTACCCAGAAACACAAGACACTGCTACTGTATTCAATGACCTACTGATGTGCTATTCATTCTATCACTTTTGAGCTCATCTTTCCTTTGAGAAACAACACCTATTAACAAATATCCTAATGGAAAGACTGAAAAAACCTGAAAAGCTGGCATTCTTGGAGGGAAAGACTATTAATCCTTGGCAATATTCTCAGCCTTTATATATCCCATTTTTCAGTCAAAGATGTGTAGTGGGCACTGACTACGAGTATTTACACACCAGCCACGTAAAGGAGTTGCACAACGAAGATATGTATTCGTCCTTTTTCAACGAATTTATCATCAAGTGTGGCAACAAAAATAAACCTCAGTGAAGGTGACTTCAAGAGAAAAGGCACATAACCAGCTCCAGAGACCTAAGTAAGCATGAACTGTTTAAGATGGTTTAAAAAGCTGAGACATCCCTGGAAGAAGAATAAAGCATGTGAATAAGGATGAGGAATTCCAAACACAGAAAGGGAAAGGGATGCATGATGGTCCACAGATTAACAGGAACACGCGGTGAGAGGCACTAAGCCGCGCACAAGGATGACGTGCTGAAACGAATGGGGATATTTTGTGTAGAGCACAAGTTTTCATGCACAGGTCCTACAGACAACCATCTGCTTTTTCTCCTCACGTAAGTGTCTGTCTTCAAAGCACATACACATCAACAACTCAAGAATCACTCAGTAAGTATTATACAACATTGGTTACCTCTGAGCTGCACCCAAAACACACACACATGAAGATCATTATGCCCTAAAAAATACTCACCCAGTCTCTAGTGTTGTCTAACAGAGATTTTAGGAAGTATGAGTCTCTACTACAGTAGGACAAAATTCATGTTTTGTGATCATGTTCCTTAAAAAAGTCTTAGTTTTTCAAAACAAGAGCCCAAATATTTTTACAGATTTCATTGTTGGTGTACATAAATTATAATTATTAAATATACTCTGAACTTCTGCCTTGTATATGCAAAGAAAAACTGGCCAACGCCCTGTCCTTATAAGATTATATTCATCTAATCCTACTTTAAATCACACCCCAAAATGCCATCTAATGGTTACTTGTGATCTCAGCCTAATAAATCCCCTAAACAGAATTCTGAAAGTCAGTTTCTAATCATTTTTCCCGGCCACTAATACAAAACAGACCTACATATTAAAATTGCATCATTTAGACATTAAATCAGTGGCTACTAAATTTTCTCCTACAGAGTAATTCATCTGAGTCATATGGATGGTAATGTCCAAGAATTCACTTCAGAAACATCAACTGCAGTTAAAATTTTTCTGAAATGTTTGTGTGGGTATGTCCTGCCATGAATGGCAGTTGGTTAATTTGCCTATGAAATTAGTAGATTCTGAGCTGAGTCCAAAAAAAAAAAAAACTGTATTCTTTCACATGCCAAAATCAAGCTCACTTCAGAAGTGAATTTCTCTTCTATCTTGAATCTATTACAATTTGAAATGATAAAAGACTTGAAGAATAGTAACTTGGCTTACAATCTCATTTGGGATACAATCCCATGTAAGTGAACTGGACTACACACCCACTGCAGTCTTCTCTTCCAAAATTTATACTTCAGTTTTCCAGGATCACAAGATTTCTTCTTTTGCTTGTTCTTCTGTCAATCAATCACCACTTGCAAGCCTCTTCAAAAGAGAGTTACTAATATGGGGTTTAATTGAAGAGTCTTCAACATGCTTTCTGGTTTTTTTTTTCCAACCAAGCAGTATAAACTGCAATATTTGCATTAGTCAGAGCACTTGATTGGAAACATTTATTAATAAGAACATTCATCAGTAAATAGCATGAACTAGGAACATTTTATCTCTTTAAGAACACCCCTATAACCTAAATATTATTATCTCTGTATTCATCAATAAAACATGTTCAAGGAGGTTCTGTACCTTACCCAAATCACAAGATCTAGTCATGAGGGAATCTGAGACTTGGAATGCAGTTCTGTAGATCTGACTGACTATAAAGTCCACACTCATTTTACTATAATGTGCTCCCCACTTCCTGCCTATCTCTACTGTATTTCTTAACACAGGGCACCCTTCAAGGGCCCATGAGCCATATCTCAAAACATATCTAGCCATTGACAAAAACTTTTTGAAAGTGAGTCATGTTAGGATCTTGATAATAACAATGTTTATTTTTCTCTTTTTAAGTAACCAAGTACTATATATTACCAAATGCCTTTCAAGGAATGCTAAACTTTTCCTACACTAAGCTTGAGATCGAGCCATTATTCCTTTACTTTTCAACAAGCCATCCATTCTACTCGTTTTAATTTATTTTCCTCTGATTATGAATGGCTTTTAAGAGTTGTCTAAATTCATTCCAGAGCTCAAACAACTTAGCCCATAAACTTGTCACTTTTAACTTTGGGGGTTACAGATCTGTTTGAGAGTCAGATGAAATGTGTACAAACACATAGAAGCAGAGTTTTGTATAAAGTGAATATGCAATTGCTTTGGAAAATGATTTTCTTCAAACTCATCAAATGACTTTCAAAAAATATACAAAAGATATTGACTCCAGGAAGTAAACTATTAACCTTCTAGGGTTGCATGTGCCTAACTTCAGTGATGGGTGTACCCTGGAAAGTAAGAATAAAACCAACTAACAGCACATATGCACACCTTCATAAAATCTTAGAAGTTAAAAAAAAAGTATCCCATGAAAATTAGCACAGGAGCCTTACAATCTTTAAGACTATCTAACTGTCAGGGGTCAATAAATGCTTACAACAATTCAGTACATTAGATGAGTAAGTGCCTTTCCATTTTACAGCCCTGTCTAGAGAACTGTAAAAACACATGTGACCTGTGTTTTAAAACGGCCTGTCCCACCATGAAGACCAGCTGACCACTCTGCTTTATGGACTCACTTCCCTGATTTCCACCACAGTGCAATATGCCAGGCAGATGTTTCGAGGCGCATCACTTAGCAACATATTCAGTTCCAGTTAAAAACATTTGCAGGGCTACATTACAAATGCTTGCAAATAGAGTTATTCACTAAGGTCCAGAAATGTTCAGAGGGAGGATTTTCTTCTCTACTTCAAGTGCAGCAACTCTTGTTTCAAAAGTAAGGCTGCTGGCGAAGAAACTGAAGCCCAGAGGATGACATGCTGTCAAAACAATCTGCAAACGTTTATTTTGCTGCCACAGTTCAGTTGAAACCAGTTCCTAGTGCGATACTGACACTGCTATAATGTTGATTCATGCTTTTGTGTCTTCAAAAATTAATAACCGTAACTTTTGTTTTTTAAATGGTTTGGAATTGCCAGCAGTATGCTACCTCCAACTGGCTCTAATAAAGCAGTTCATGATTTAACTTATTCTCAAAAGCACAAAGGCATCTCTCTCTGAAGCTCTGGGTTCTCACTGGTTTCTCAAGCAACAAAGTGAAGCTAAAATCCTACCACCGTCCTTTGTGCCCAAGAAGTGGTTAAAGAGAACTGCAGAGTCCTCCGTGAAGAAGTCAAAACTGTGTACTTTACGTTGAAAATGTCTATGCTAGGCTCCTTAAATCATCCATTTTACAAACCTTTAGTATAATGTGCACGTTCTTCAGAACTCTTATCAGAGTGAGCAACTGGATCACCCAGCCTCAAAATACCTCTGTAAATCTCCACGCTTTGTCTTTCAACTCTAAAGACGTTAATGGATTTTGCACTTACAGTTAATAAATTTATGTTTAATATTTTTTAATATTTCAATATTTTTAATAATTTTTAAATATTTCTTCCAAATATTCAAGTAAAAGTGATGCTTCAGGCAAGTATTATATATTTATCCTGTACCCCATACCACTCAACCCTGGGAGCATCGGAAGCCCCGTCTGAGAAGGAAGTCTTCTCTGTGTCCACTGAAGAGGGTTTGAATCGATGTTTGCACCACGGCTTTGCAATGGCTCCACATGAATCCAGGTGACTGTGACCAACTTTTATCCATTGTTTTCAGTTTCTCATCATAACCAAACTGACTATGATAAAGTAACATAATGACTGTTCAAAATCTTTTGTCAATTTTTGTTTTCCCAGGAAACCTAACTCAAGCCCAAGTCTTTATACAGCTCAAAACACGTATGTGCCTTCTCAATCCTGATGAAGTGTGATTTTGGACAGGTCAGCTTTGCCTAAATCTATATTTACATGGGTTTTAGGTTTGATGCTGTTAAACACAGAATAGAGAGAAAAACAAAGAATTCCATGGGATAGGGAGGAACCTAGAAAGTCAGCCAAATTTCCAGTCTCTCAAGATTCGGATAGTCATCGTTTGGCTTGATAATCTTAAAAATTCCAAGAAAATCAAGCATACTGTTATTTAATATGTTTGGCTTGTTCAATCTCCCTTTAATAGCGTGGATAACTAAGGGTTGACCATGAATATGCAAAGTATCTGTTAGTCTGTGATCCAGTCAGGCAGACTATTGATCCACTCATATTTGTAATGAGTTTCCACGTGCTCATGTACACACTACACACACGTGATGCGTATACTCATCTACACGCTGTAGTGCTTTGAGTGGGCTCGCATCCCACGAGGGAAAAACTCAGGCGTAAACAGACAATTACAGTCATTGTGTTAAGAGCTTTTTGATTTATTCATTCATCCAATCAACTCTTATTAAAACTGACTGTGAACTGAGCCCCTCCTCTGCACTGTGCTACAGGCTATAACAGAATAATGTTGGTTTTCTTTTTCCTTAAAGCATTTGGGAAGCCTACAGGTCAGTGTGACTGGGGCACAGAGCATGACAACGTGGTAAGAGAAGAAAGACGAGACTATAAAAAAAGATATGCGATAAATCATGAATGGCCCTGTACACCCTGATAAGGCATCTAGACTTTATCCTATGGTACCAACACGGAAGTACTGAGGGCCTCAAGCAGGGAGTGGCAAAAGCAGGTGGGCATTTTAAAAAGCTGTTTAGGGCCGTGCTGTAGTTGGTGGGGTGGAGGAGGGAGGGTACTTGGCAGTTCTTATCACAATGAACACATCTATAAAGTTGTGATAAGGGACACAAATGAACCTATTGACAAAACAGAAATAGACTCACAAACACAGAAAACAAACTTAATGGTTAACAAAGGGGCAAGGGTGGGGAGAGGGATACATTAGGAGTTTGGGATAAACATATACACACTACTATCTATAAAACAGATAGCCAACAAGGACCTACTGTACAGCACAGGGAAATGTATTCCACACCTTGTAATAACCTATAATGGAAAAGAATCTGAAAACAAATAGCTATCTATGTATAGCCTAATCACTTTGCTGTACACCTGAAACTAATACTGTAAATCAGCTATACTTCAATAAAAACACATGTAATTTATTTTAAAAATTATGAAAAGGAGTTATGGACACCTATTCAAGTTGAGAGCTTTTTGCATCTCAGTATCTTTGTTCTCTTAGCCGTGCACACCTTAAGAATGTAGCTGTCTGCTTCTGTTTGTTTCTAAGAATTTAACAATCTGTGGTTAAGCAACTTTCTTCAACAGTGTACTCAGCATTTCTTTCGCTAATCTGTTCATATATGCTCTACTCAACTTACCAGATAACATCTGATAAGCTTACCTTATTTTCATCCACACTCTTCACCAACCTAAAAAAACTCAACTAATTTGTGGTAAGCCTAGCAATAAAGCATTTCCTGCTGTAGTCAGACAACGGTGGTGCTGCTTCCCGTGCTGAAGGCTTAGCCAGGCAACGCAAAACTCACAGACTTCCATCTTCTCAGCTACCTTCGTCTCTGCTCCCCACTCCTAACCCTTGGTAACCAGTTACTCTGACATATCTTTAAGTGCTTTTTCCGACTGTCGAATGCAAAATCTAAAGTAGACATTTAGTCAAGACAACACCTGAGCACAAGGGAGTTTTAGGGCAATGAAATTATTCTGTATGATACTTATACCAGTGGCTACATGTCATTATGCATTTGTCAAAACCCACAGAATGTACAACATCAAGAGTGAACCCTAATGTAAACTATGGACTTTGGTTGATAATAATATGTCCGTGTTGGTTCATAGATTGTACCAAATATGTCACACTAATGAGGGATGTTGAGGGTAGGGATGTTTGTATGTGTGGGTGGGGAGGGCTATGTGCAAGCTCTGTATTTTCTGCTTAATTCTGTTGTGAACCTGAAACTGCTCTAAAAAAAAATTGTCTATTTAAAAAAAAAAAAGACAACACCTGAGTTGTGTCTTCCAAACAGTCCTGATCATCAGATTCCCCTGAGGCGATTAAAAACACAGATTACCAGTTCCTGAATCTCAGTGGGGCTGAGGAGAGAGGCGAGTCAGTAATCTGTATTTTTAACAGACCGAGATGCCCTGGGTAAAGTTATGAATTAGGTTTGGTAAACCCTAGATCGAAGCTACCCTAATGAGCGCCTTATAATTAAAGCAGAATTAAGCACATATTTTTCTCTTAAATACTTTAATGAAACTTAAGCAATCACTTTAAGTAATTGCCACCCATTTAATATTTACTGAAACAGTTTACAACTAATTCACATGCCATTTCTAAACGCTTCAGGCTTACTTGGCTTTCCTGCTGCACATTAAACAGTTTGTTAACTATTAATACGGAGTGAAGAAAAATCAGAATCTGGAGGTCATTTTACCAGTTAAAGAGGCCGCCAAGAAGCATGATTTGTAATTAGCAAAACACATGTGAGCTCCCTGTGTCATTAACTAGGACCTTATGATCAGTGCTTTAAAGCAAGAGCAGGCCCTGAATAAACAACTTGCTTCCTAAAATAAGTCACTTTCCCATTTTCCCCCCGTCAATCACAAAATATACAGGAAAATACTACTTTTGCAAGTAACAATGAGTATTTGTGAACTGGCATTATAGATAAATGAACTAAGGGCAAAGACACGTGTAAACGAAACACAAAAATTGCTAATAACTATTAAGTGATTACTATTCTTAATACTTAGTCCGCATTCTCAGTCCTCTGCATTTAACTTTTTTCCATTTAATAACACGAGGTGCCATTATTATCTTATTTTATAGATGAGGAGACTGAGGCACGGAGCAGTTAAGTAACCTGCCCAAGGTCACCCAGACAATAAGTAGCAGAGACAGGAAGTGAAATTAGAGTCTGTGCTTTTAACCACCCCAGTGTACCAACAGAAAAAGAACTAGGGCTTAAGCTGTGTTTGAGGGAGGTGGAAGAACTATGACCACAAACATAGGAAGCGACAGATCTTCAAACCAAGTCAGGCTTGCAGATCAGTGTCCAATTCACTACTGAGGTCTTACTACGTTAGGCACTGCACTCAGCACTTGGGAAACATTAATACCAAGATGAAAGAGACATAATTCCTTCTCATCCTCACTTCTTAATTTAACTGGCAACACTTTTATAAAGCCTTCCCTGATTCAAGACAGAATTAACCAGTGTCTTCTGGACATGTGCAAAGTACTGCGTGTCTCTCCAGCACTGTGATATCACTTTTAATGCTGCATTATAATGAGGTCTTCCTATGTCTGCCATTCCTCCTTTCAGGCTGTAAATTCCATGGCCCGTGCTGGGAACAGGGATCACGTCTCAGCTCCTTCTCCAGGACCTAGACCCCTAGCGTGGTGTGCCTCAGCATACTGCTGTCTCTCAACAGATGTCTGATAAATGAATGAACAAAGGAAACAGAGAAAGGGGGACACAGAAGTGTAATAACCTGCTCTAAGAGTCACAGGATGCTAGTAGAGTTTGTATATTCGGCCCTAGTCCAACATTCTGTCTCATATAGGCAACATGCCCCCTGCTAGTCTTCTCTTTTGCTACAACTGCATGATTTAACACTTTATCATACATCATGAAACAATATAAAATTGGTTCACATTTCACCTTTATGCTTCAACTCTCATTTAACACAGTAAACCCTTGTAGGCAGGGGCCAGGGCACGCCTCCCTTACCGTGTCAGACCACGCTAAAGGCTTGCATACCTGCAGTTTAATTTGCAGAAGAGCCCTCTGAAATCACTCGTTCTAAAAATGAAGGTTTAGAGAAGTCAAATCATTTGCCCACAAGGTTACACAGTTAGTGAGAGACACAGCTGGGACTTTTATTCCAAATCCCACACTAGTAACCACTGTCCTCTTTCTGTGCTCTCAAAGATCGAAATCCCAGCTCCACCATCTACTAGTTATGTGACCTTGGGGAGATTAACTTTTTTGAGCCCCATTTCTTTCCAAATTTACAGAGATATAATTGACATATAACATTGCATAAGTTCAGGGTGTAAAACATGAAGATTTGACACAAGTATATATTACAGTGGTTATTATGATGATGATTACCACAAGGTTTGTTAACATTTCCATCCCCTCCCATAATTGTGTGTGTGTGTGTGTGTGTGGCTTAAGGTCTGCTCTTTTGGCAACTTCCAAGTATATAATACTGTATTGTTAACTACAGTCACTACACCATATCTCTGGAACTTACTCATTTCAAAACTGGAAGTCTGTACCCTTTGACCAACATCTCAGCTCCTGATACCCACCATCTTACTCTCTATTTCTAAGAATTCATGAGCCTCATATTTTATCATCTGGGAGGTGAATGATTGACATTTACAGCAATGACAGAAGGATTTAATGAGAAAATAAGTGCACGTTGGCAGTCACATAGAAGGTATTCAATAAATATGTATTGATAAGCCCACTGAATAATCAGACTCTCTTCAGCAATTCAGCAAATTTGTTAACAATCAATTTAGGTAATAAAACTTCTGTTAAATGCTATGCCATAAAAACAACTATGTTGGTTGAAAGTGGCTAAGAGAACAGATTCTAAAAATTCTAATCACAAGAACAAATTTTTTGCAACTCTATGAAGTAATGGATATTAACTGAAGTTCCTGTGGTGATCATTTCACAGTATATATGTATGTCAAGTCATTATGCTGGACCTCAAACTTACAGTGTTGTATGACAGTTACATCTCAGGAAAACTGGGGAAAAAAAATTTTGTAAAGACACCTAGGTTGCAAGTTCTCTCCCAACTGATGGAGTTCCAAGAGTTCCACAAAATTAAAAGCAGACGTGAAAGGAAGATGCTACAGCTGATAGGGACCTCTATAGGTTAACATTCTTCTACAACACCTTTCCACTATCCCGGTTAGTAGGTATGGACTCTAAAACACAAAGGCAAGAACCGTGACCCGGGTGGCTCTGGAATCAGGCAATCTGGGCCCTGCGCACTGCGCTTGCTTAATCGCAGCTGCCTCGCTCCCACACTGAGGTGTGGGCCTTTCCCTAAAAACACTTCCAGACTGAAGCACAAACTTTCTGCCCAGTAAAGGAAGGATTCAGAAGACCTAACTTCAGATGCAGGCTCTGCCACATACCAGCGCCGTGCATCAGGCCAAAGTCTTCTCTCCAGTGGAACAAGAATGAAACGCTTTCTCATAGGACTGCTGTGGGGGTTAAATGAGACAACGCATAGGAATGGACCCAGCACAGAGCCAAGAATGCAACAGGCACCCGACAGACACTGATGGAAAAGAAGCCGGAGCTCATGAGATGCCGCAAAGCAAAGTGCTGGCGCCCCTCTTCCTGCAAGTACTTAAACACAGCAAGGAAGGGAAGGAGAGAGGAAGGGAGTAGGGAGAGAGGAACAGGGGATGGACAAGAAGGGGAAACAGAAGAAGAAGAGGGAGGGAAGGAAAGAAAAGGAGATAAAACACCTATCTGGGCTGTTACAGCTGCAACTCTGTTGAGAAAGTGCAGGCAGGCTTCGAATCCACAGTCTTGTGATTCTGATCCTGGATTACAATGCTAGCCTAGGGCCTCCTGTTTTATTTTTTCTGCTAAGAGGAACAGAAATTGTGATTCCTAATAAAAAAAAATCAACAAGTAAAATGGGAAGGGTCATAATAGATACTTTTCATCCATGTCTACCAGAAGAGTTGTTGTTTCAAGCGATGATCCATGGGAAAGACATCAGGAGACCAAAAAATGCCTTTAAGTCTGAGCAACAAAGTCGTCTGCAGCCATTCTGACAGCACGACAGAGAATGTGAAAAACACTAATAGGCGTGTTGCATTGCTGCGAGATGAAACTGACAACTGTGCCAGTGCCATTTGGGCTAAATCTTACTATAAACAACCAATCTGCTCTTCTTTACTCCCAAAGAAGCATTACATGAATAACTTATCGACTGCCCCGCATCCCATCTTAACATTTCTCTCTCCCTCCTTTCTTCTGCTAAACCCTCAGATTTATATCCATAATGTGCTTTAAGTTCATGAGATGCACCACTGGAGATCACTACCACATTCACAGCAGAGATTAAAACCGAGGGAAATGAGATCTGATGGAAAGCACTTTAGAGAGAGAAAAAGACGGGCATAGCCTGATTTTTAGACTTTTCTTTTTGGCGGATGGAAAACCTCATTTATCATAAAATGTAATTGTAGATCCCAGAAAAATGATTACCACAAGAAGTGAAAAAGTTGAAGGAAACATGATGGGAGTTTGAATAACAATCTATCTAAAATCCATTTACCAAAGTCTATGCTTGTATAAAGTATGTGGTGTTTTTCCATCTCCAAAATACCCCATTTATCCTAACATGGCACCATCCTCCTTTCCCATAAGGTTACAAAGTCCCAATCTTAGTGCTTCCTACGAGTCATACAATGAAGGCTACCACTGAAGGTCACCACTGAAATACACGTGTCCTACCTCGGAGCAGGATGACGAAAACTATGCATTGAACTACCTTCCAGTATCTCAGCAGATCTGGAGGTGGAGAAACAAAGAGCCAAGAGTCAGCAGTGCAGGCAGGACACATAAAGGAGAGTGAGCTACAGGCAACGAGTGAGGGTCAAGACCCGCTGGCCCGCGTCCACACGTTCCCTTTGCAACAAAGTTTGCTGCCTTACATCTTCAAGGGTAATTTTCATTGATAAGGAATATCTCTTACCCTCACACTCGGTGGAATGAATCAAACAATCACTGTGATCACAGAGAAAAATCACAGAATTTGAGATCTGGAAAGGATCTTAGAAATTATATAGAAATATCATTTTATAAACAAGAAGACAAGTTCCGAGACATTAAGGGAAACATGCATGTTCAGCAAGTTTTTTTAGGTATTCCTTTCAGCATGTTTCTCTTTCTGCCACTACAACACACTTTAAAAATAACTGGGTTGTTTCTGAAGTTTTTAAATATTTCCTTTGCCAAGACTGAAAAAAACATGACCATTATTTCCAAACCCCCAATACTAAATACGCAGCTCTAAACTCAAATACATGCCTCTTCCCCATGTCTACAAAAATCACTCTTACCTTAAAACTGAAATAACATGGCATCTTACTGAACTATACCATTTTTTGCAATACAACAAAAGCATCAAACACCAAATATAGAAAACAAAACTGGGAATGTGTCAGACTTATCATGGTGTTATTCATTTCCTCAGCACCTGTCTCCAAATGCCCTATTTCCTATGGCCAAGACAACAGGGAGGCTGGTCGGCGGCCAGTTGGCTGAAGTCACATATCCTTCCGCCTCATGGCCTCACGGATAGCAAAAATGAATATCCTAACTTGGTTAATTCAACAGCTCGCTCAAACCCAGAACAAAACTTTTCTTTGGAATTATAAATCATGTCCACATTACACACATCTAGATGTGTGAGATGTCCTGTTACAAAAAAAAAAAGATGTTATAAGAATAAACATAATAGCTAGACTAATAAATAAAAATTTGCTAAGATTTCACTGATGTTGAACCCCAGAGAACCTCTTAGCAGAGAAGTTTCTCATGGAAAGAACAAGCAAATAAACTGAAGATGACGCTAAAAAATAAAATGAAACTGGCCACTTATCCATGAGGCTAGACGGAAGAAAATCAAGTCCCATCTGAGAAACAGAAGCCTTTCTACAAACACAGAACCGACTTATCTCTGAACCGGAACCGTTTCCTGCTGACACCTTCTAACCTGAAGATGGCCCCAGCGTCCAACTGAGGAGACACATTTTCCAGGATGTGAAACTCACCTTCAGAAGTTCTGAACCGTCCTTCCTACGCTGTTTATTTACTGCGTAACCGAAGGACTCTCACTTTCACGGAAACAGCTAGGTAATTTCCCTGAAAAGCGTCATACACATCTGACAATATTTGGGCATTTGGTGACTCACAAAATCATTGTTATGAAAGTTGATAAATGCTACTCTTAACGATCAAAGTATAAAGCACTATTAACCTGAAAGGTTGAACTTAATCCTTCAAAACACAGTCCTTCACCAACCTTTGTGGAAACTAAGCCTTTATTGACCTCTGTTCTCTGCCTCCTCTCTCCACCCAAGGCTGCCTGCAGAGCCGCAGGAGGAAAACAGCACACCTGTGACGTTCGTGCCTCACCAGCAGCCCGTCCATGACCACCAGAGTAGGGTATATCAAATGTATGTCTCCTCTGGGACTAAGGTGGCTCATGAGGCACTCATTACTAATGTTGGATTACACTGGAGAGAGTAAATTTAAATAGTAACAATAATTAACAATTGTGTGGCAGTTTACAGTCCCCAGAAGGCTTCTAAATATTTTACCTCATTTGAGGCTCCCAAGTCCCAAGATGGGGAGAGGAGATGGAAACAGAGCCTCAGCAGGTCACAGGGCTATTAAGTGACAGAAGCAGAAGCTGAACCCAGGTCTTCTGATTTCAAATACTATGGTACTGAGCTCTCTTTCCACTGTGGCATCAGAAACTATTGCATTGGTGAATTTAAAACTGTATATATCTATGCAGCAAACTTGATAGTCAGAAGTGAGGCTAAGTAATGATCTACGGAAACAACCACACGTGAGAAGACAAAGAGTAAGCAAGGTTTTAACGATGAACATGCGATATGATTTTGCAGAGAAGGCATGTGATGCTACAGGGGCAGCTCCAGGATTCAGGGATGATAATGAGGTCCACGAGCTAAAGCAGCGCCGAGTGTCTACCTGGAGCCACAGATCCTTTCCAGGATGCTGACGGTTTACAGTACAGGGGCTGCAGTGGCGTGCCTCTGGGCAGGGCACAGTTAATGCAGATTCTTCAAGGACTCTGTCCCACGGCCAAGTCTCTAGCTGAGTTTTACAAGGACCTCTTTGTCTTGGGCCCCCTCCCGACACATGGGAAACCTCAGAACGTCTCTTGCCACCGAGTGCAACTAAGCTGAGCCACTTGGTATTACTGGCTCTCAAGGGTGGCCAGCTAGTTGAGCCAAGACATATTTCCAATATTTCTCAGTCCTGTGAACAACCTATAGTTTGTAAGAGCTTGTCTTTCATCTTTAATAAAAGATTAGGGGGTATTTTTTTTCCAATAATACTTTAAAATCCAGATAATTTGAGAGAACAAAGTGATATCCAATGGAGAATAATTTCTTATTTTCTGTCCTTTATTTCCTATCACTCAGCCAATATGACAAACTGATATATCTGTGGAAATGACGTATCTGTAAAGACAGAATACTTCTCCCTTTCAACCTGAGAAAGCAGATCTTTAAGTATGTGTAATAAGTGGAGAATTATTTGAAATCACCAACTCCAAGATATGCCAAACACACAGAAGAAACACACTCTTTTTAAACTAGGACAATATTAAGGAGACAATACAGATAATAAGTAGAAATAATCAAATCATACTTCAGTTTTCCCACATCCTTTTTTGATGTTTAAAACATTATGATTTAGTCCAGTGTATCTAAAAGTAACTTATAGCCCCCAAACAGACAATACATCCAACTCTGAATAAAAATAAACCCAAGAAGGGAAGGAAAATAACTCAGTGGTAGAGCACATGCTTAGCATATACAAGGTCCTGGGTTCAATCCAGTATCTCCATTAAAAAGAAAGAAGGAGAAGGAGAAGGAGAAGAAGAAGAAGAAGAAGAAGAAGGAGAAGAAGAAGAAGGAGAAGAAGAAGAAAAAGAAAGGGAAAAAAAAAAACCTCAAAAAATAACCCCAAGGAGCCTAAAGTTTTGCCATTTAGCCAGACACTTCTCATAACACAGAAATGCTGCGTGCTACTAAAAAGTACAAATTGGATTTTTAGGCTCATGGTTCATTCATCATTACACATGAGCTAGGTCAATTTCTAATCATATCTCTTGCAAAACACAAGTTAATATCTTTCTACATGTGCATTTAAAGGCATACAAATCCAAAGAGAGAGGAGTAGAAAGATAACCCTGGAAAGGGCTCAAGCAAAGGGATGAAGAGAGGCTTTGATTTTCTGCTCCATTATTTATTCTGTATTATATTACTTTTGATTCCATTTTGTTTAAACTATAAAAATACATTAAAATTTTATTTGAATTAGATAAAGAAAGAAAATTAAAAAACAAAACAAATTTAAAAGATTTGATTCAAGGCAGGACAAGTTAAGCCCTAGAAACAAGCGCTGAATGGTACAGTGCTTCAGAGACGGAGGAGAGGGCAGCCGGTACCATGGATGAACACACTCCAATAATGAAGGCTCTCTCAAGGTGAAAAGGCCAGAGGGACGACAAATATTTTCTTCTCCAATCAATGCTGAAAAGGGATTCGGTTCTGTGATTGCCTCCTCTCTCAGGAAAATCAAGGTAAAGACTGAAAATCCCTTCCGTGGGTATTGAAAAGGATGTGTGTATTCCCAACTAGAGGTAAAAGCCAGTCCAGAGGTGCTGCGTTAATAACTAGGGTTTGCAGCCTCAAGGTCTAACTGTCCCCTAGGATCAAGAGAGAGTCCCTGTCCATCTCCAAGCTCAGAAGCAGAGTAACAGTCCCTAGCTGCTGTCTGCTAGACTCGGATGGAAAATGACTTGAATTCGCAGCAGGGTAAGAATATCAGTGGATGGCTCTGAAGGAGGAGAAATTCAAAAAAAGGCAAGTTTAGGGAGGAGAAAAGGGGCTTATCCCTTTGCCACAGTCCATGACTGTTCCAAGAATGTCATTTTAAATTGTAAGGAGCAGAAGTCTGGCTCAGGAAGGATTCAGCCTAAAATACTACCAGACGCCACAGAGTAGGAGCTGAAGAATGCTCCAGCTCCCAGAAGGAGGTCCCAGGTGCTAAGCCGAACTGTCAATCATTCCAAATTACACTGTGGTGGCAAAGCCTCAGCTCCTACCTCTAAAGAGAATGCCACCTCTGTATGCCCTCTGGTACAGCATTGATCACACTGCGGTGTGACGCTTCGTGGCAGAAGCTTCCGGTTCTGCTTACGCCTTCACCCAGCAATTCCACATTTTGGAATTTATTCTGAAGACCTAACCATGGATGTGCTCAAGGATTTAACCACAGGGATGTTTGTTAAAGCACTACTTATGGTAACTGAAATGAATCTGGAAACGGGGGGAATGGTTAAATAAACTCTGGGGCATCTGTACAACAGGCTTAAAATGATACTGGGTTAGCTAAAAACTATACAGTGACCTAGGAAGATGTTTGTGAGACACTGAGAAAAGAGCAGGTTATGAAAAATAGTATGTATTTACAGTACAACACCATTTTTGTCAAAAAAAAGCCTATGTTTAATGTACAAACTTCGGAGGATACACCTAAAACATCTATGGCCATCTATAGATCCTAAGTGATTGTTACATTGTTCTTTTTGCCTATCAATATTAATTTTATTTACTTCAATACATATTCACATATTATTACCTCTGTAATAAAAAATATATTTTGAAGTAAAATAACACCTAAATCTATACTTATAACCATGATGTTCCCAAACTTTATTCCTTTGTTTCCAATCATCACTCCCTACAGAAATGAGCTCTATTCCCCTCTTCAGTCATTGAAATTGCTGCCCTCGGTCATCCGCACCTAGAAACTTAAGGTCTGAATGAGCATACTTCACAACTTTAGCACACCTAAGTGGTCAACATTGTAGAAAGATAAATAAATAGTCTCATAAAAGCAGTAAGTTGTAAAGAATCTGTTTTCTGGAACAAGATTAAATTTCCTTTACAAAGGAGAAAACTAAACTACCTTTTTGACAAGTGACATTTCATGTTTTAAATTCAACATAGCTATAAATATAATCTTTGTAACAACTGTGGGTACCATTTGTTCTTTACATATCATTGGCTAAAGAAAACCCAACTACTTTTAAGACAGCAATCCTAATGTTTAAAAGAGAACATACAACAGATAGCAATCAGTCTGGTAAGGGGCAATCTCTGTTTTTTGTCCTTAAATCGTTGGCATGTTTCATCTTCTATAATTAATGTCAAACTCTCCCTCACAAGCAGTTTCCAGATGTCTTCCTTAAACTACAGCTAGTCAGTCTCTGATTCATCACGTGTTCAGGAATGCTCTCCTAACAGGCACACTCGCTAGTTCACTGCAAAAGAAATATTAGTACCAACTCCCCTGCCATTAAAAACCAAACATTTCAAACTTGTTTAATCTCTTTCAGGGCCAGTTGTAGACATACATTCTTCCCTTAGCCAGGTCCCAACCCAATTTAAAAACATCCAAACATGAACTTACATCAGCCCAGGATCTAATGTGATGAGTCTACCAAGGTCCCCAAGAACCTGAATCACGTGCCAAGGGAAACGTGATGAACAGGCTGCTCTAGAGGGAAGACACATGTCACACCCGTCAGGGGACTCGAGTCCACTGCAGGACTAGACAGCATCACCGAGGAAACCTTTCCTAACTGGAGAATTCACTTCTCCCTTAAACTCAAAGAAATCGTACTGCTATTTTACTTAGTTTATTTTTCTGAATGTTCCACCTTTCTCTGGAAAGAATTTTCTGTAGTGACTAGTATACTCCTAATTTTGGAAGGAACATGAAAACTATCTCTGGAAATTTTTGTCAGGAAATTTAGTTCTCCTTTACAGCCACTGGAGACCTGGAGACCCTAACTTTTTCCTTGGAATTTCTTCATCGTGTACTCCAGAAACCAACTGGGAAACCATGACCTCAGCCTTCACGGATGTTATGAAAGCTCCTCTCTCCTGCTGGCTCACAGTAAGAGGACAGCTCATACAGTGAGCGCTTTCAATATGAGTGCTCAGACCTTAAGAGTGACGGGGGTATGTCCTGGATTGTACACGGATACCCTGAAAGCTCCAAACACATGCAATGGAAAGAAAAATAGTTACCCCAAACATAAGTACTAAGAGAAGTATCTAACTGACCCAGAAGACCCACCACTGAATTGACTTTGCCAAAGGACCTTCTCATGGGACACCAGCCATCTATGGACTCAAGGAGCCAGCTCAGTAGAACTTGGGGAACTTGACTGGTTTCTAGTCAAGACGTGGTTAAGGGTGTCATTCGTCTCATTATACAAAGTCCTCTGTCTCTTTCTGGGTGTGTGTTGGTGGTACCTGTGCTTCTTCTAAGCAAGATATTTGTTTTTAATTCATGGTCTCTGTAAGTGGAGTAAGCAATCAAGTGTCACAGTTGCTTTGACTAGTAGAAATTTAAAACCAAAAGTTAGGCCCACATATACCACATGACCATGACTACTCCATGATTTACATTTGTTCTTTCTTGAGCCCACTTAAGTTGCTATCTTTTTTTCCCTTTCATTTTCCCACTTATTTATAATTTATTCTGTATTCTTTTCATTTAAGTAATAACTATACATCACCTGGTTTTTGGCAACAAGGTAGAGTTCAAACAAGTAAATTTAGAAAGTTTCTAGACCTTCTGAAAACTATTGGCTCAATTCAACATACATCCTATATGGACAACAGCTTTGGGGAAATCAAGAAGAAACACGCTATCATAGCAAAACTGTATTTAGCACCTGGTTAGTTCTCGGCAACTACTACCTGAACATAAAGAAAAATGAGCTAAAGGCAAAAAAAAAAAAAAAAAAAAAAAAAGTTAATTCCATCTTTACCTCCACCTCTTCTCAACTAGTTTCTTGTGATATGATTATAAATTCAAAATAGTATATTTAACTCACCAGAAAAGCACAACATTTTCATCTACTTGCACCTATGTTAGATTATATTGTAGCTATAGCTTCAGGTTTTATAACTAATGACACTACCACTAACTAGTTGAACAGGAGATAAATCAAAAAGTTTGTTTTCTTTCTACAAATTTCTTTCTTTGAGTCATGAAAAAGTGTCTGCTGCCTTTTAAATGAGCTCTTCACTGAATCTAATCTGTCGCCAACATTTATTCAACTAGACCGATGTTTCTTTAAAAATGGCCAGGTTCTTTTAACATCACATTTAATAAGAAGGCACTAAATTTAGAGTGCTGATCCAGTGTTGACCAGAACTTCTTTGGTGCCCCCAAATCCATGTAAATTAATGTCAATTAGTTTCATAAACTTTAATCAGATTCTTATTGTTTCCCACAACTCAACATTTTTGACAAACACTTCAAAGCTCATCCATTAGCAGACATCAAATAATAATAGCCAGGAGGAGGCTTTCAAACTGGCCTCTCCATTTGCCCAAGGATTTTGTGAATCCAAGTAAGCCCAACAGTTCAGCGTGGAGAGCCGCTCTCTCACAGACTCACCAGCTCCCCTGGTTGGTTTGCATAACATGAGAACTCTAACCTCAGCCTCTTCCTGAACTGACCTCATGATTTCCCTTGAAATATTGAAGACCCAGATACCCAGTCATATGTGCTAAAGCAATTACAGAGGGATTTATTTATTAAACATTAATCCTCTTGTCATGCAGAGTACCTAGAAAATCCCTGATGCACTTTTGCACTGAAACTTTACTGGAAACACATTTTTCTAAGACTCCAAAGACCTTTCCCTTAACAAATCCGATAGGCCTTTCTCAAGTTTCAGTCCCTGTGGCCTCTATGCTTCATTTAGCACCGTTGAAATTCTCTCCTCGCATGGTTTCCCTGGATGTTCTCTGTGTTCTTCTGCTACCCCTTTGTCTCATTTGCTGACTTTCCTTTTTGTCTGCCTCCACCCTCTTGGCTGGCAACACCTCCAAAGGTCCGGAACTGGCTTTCTGCATTTCTCCTTCAGTATCCACCACTGTGAAACATACACCACGTGCATTACTGAACTGTCACCTCGGACAGGTGCCTCAAAAATCAATGATTAAGGCTCTCCAATTGTGATCCCATCTCCAGTTCCTGACTCGTCATCTCAGGCTACACCCCTGACACCTGAAACGTAACATCTCAAAAACTGAGCTCATTTTTTCCCCAACCCAGCAGACTTTCCCAACACCCTCCCACTAAACCCTAATTACCTGTGATTACAAAACAGCCGCTTACCACCACCTCTAGCTCTACCACTCCAATCCTCCGGAGATATTTATCCTGCTGTATCTCTCATTTGGGGCTCATCACATGTGTTCAAGTACTTGTGGCATGTTCCTACAGCTATCACATCAAATCAATAGTCAAATTCGTCATAAATTATCCATGGCTGTGGAAGTTTTATTCGGACCAAGCCAGTGTGCTTAGGAACCAGCACGTTACTGTCATTTCCATACCTGTGTCCTCACATTTACCATCCTCCCCACTCAAAATGCCATCCTCACTTTTATTTGCCAATTTATGTTTCTCTTTCATCCAGTTCAAAATTCATCTCCTTCCTCCGTTAGCAGCATATCTCAAGCACCACTCCCTTAATCACGCAATACTTAGATATTTTATTTACACTGTTTTTTTCACTTACTGGTATGTTACTTGGCAAGGACTCGCAACTTGTGTTGTCTGCACACATTGTCCTTATCCCTGCTGGATTATAAAACTATTGGAAGCAGGGAACCTCTCTCATTTACAGTAACATTTTTAGTTGGTATATGAGAACATTCAGAACATTTTGGTACTCTACACAGGACACAACAGTGCCAGCAGGTGTCCACTAACTAGTTGTTCATTAGTAACACAGTTGTCATGGCTGGCCAATGTCATAATCCTATACCCAAATTCTGTAACTAGAAGAAACACTACACATCCAATGCATGTTTCAACCAACAGTCCAAAAAGATGTAATTTCCTTCAATAAGAAGTTTAAAAATATTCCATTATAAACTCTTTCTCTCTTCAAATGAGGTTTATCTCCTTCCTCATATTTTCCTCCTCAGTTTGTCCACCTGTTGGAAGGAAAAGAATTTAATTTCTTATCTAATCTAATTACTTATTCCTGTCTGTGTTGGAATCTTGGATCCTCCAGCTGCTTTGCTCAGTGCTGTTCTCAAAGGCATAAGAAAGCACATTCTCAAGGTCAGCCTAGGCCTCTGCTTAAGTCCCTAAAGCTTAAGAACCTAGAATGTAATTCCACCAGACACCCTAAAAGTCAAAAATCTGCCTGCATTTGACTCAAAGGTACAAAGGTATTTTGATGCCAGTCATACAAAGGAGAAACAAACAAGAATTAGAATTGACTTTCTCTTAACTCATAGCATGAAGTGAGGGGGAAAAAAACAGAATGCTCTCCATAGCATTTCCATGGAGTTTTTTTTTAATTGAATAAGTAACTGAGCTACACAAGATATCTCAAGTGGTGATGCCCTTGAGATGCCCTTGAAAGCTTCACGAGAAGCCCTACCCTTGCTCCTTATTCTCAAGCCAAACCATCAAGAGCTGCATGGACTCACTGTCTTCATCAGAAAGCAGGGCCTCTGACACTTTCACCAACCTTCCCTGATAGAAAGCACTTAGAAAACATAGGCCTGAATTGATGTATCCAAGATCTTCCACTCATGGCTTTCAACAGGGCACCACACAAGATGGAATCAATTCAAACAAGACATCATCCTGAACATTGCTCCTTTCTGGCCCAGTTCCCTAGACTATCAGAACCAAAAGATGTTAATATGCAGTCAGTATGTATTAAAGGTCAGATGGATACGGACAGATGCTAAATGCACTTTGGTAGACAGATAATTTTAAAGTGTAGGGGAGACATATTAGATGCTGGGAACTTTCATCACCATCAGTAATAGATGATATAAGGTCATGATAAAAGCTTGACTTGAAATTTTTAAAAAGATGCTTCAAGTCATTTATTCACACAGAATCTTGGTGAAATTTAGTAAATACAAAATACTTTGTTTTAACTCATAGTTCAAAGTAGGATTCAGAGCAAAACAAAATATTTAAACATTTTGTTTATTTCCTCCGTGTTAAAACTGATCATTGGATTATAACCAGAACTACCCAAAGCAAAATTTTTATTTTGAACTTTCAAAAGGAAACCCAGGATAAATATAGCATCATTGAGACTTTTCTCTCAAGGGGAGAAAAGCACTAGAACAAAAAATACAAGCTGTGTCTGGTGAAAGCAAACTTCTGACTTAAACACAAAGGCTATGCTGTACATTGAAGATACAGAGACAACCACCATCAAGAGCATTGGCATGAAGGCCAAATGCCAGTTGGCACTCGTAACGGAAATATGATCCCATTAAATGAAAGACTGACTGACACTCAAAAGCCTATAAAACACAGGACAACTCTATAGCTCCTTCAAGAAGAATGGCTAACATTATCCGAGTGCACACAGACTACAACTTACACTTTTCCCACCCTTTGTACTTCCGGTGTCTGAAAAGCAGAAAGTACTATTTTTATCAAGTTTTCTAAAAATGTACACTTGTATTTCCTTTCATTTGGTTTTAATTTTTTATTTTGAACATTTGTTTTCCTTCCTCTTAGATCTTTCTTTCTGTTACTTTGTTTTTCTAGAATGAGTTGTAGCATGGCTTTGTATAACGTATACTGGCAACTTGCTGTCGTCTGTACTGGTAACTTGCCTGGAAATACTACCACCCAGCCTCTGAGGACAAGACGTCTATTTAGAGGATTGTAATCAATCTAGGCAATCTGCCTTCACACTACCCGGGGTAAGAGCATGAACTTTGGCGTCAGACAAACCTAACTCAAATATTGGCTCTGCCACTTACTTAAAGGTGTGACCTTAAGAAGTTACCCTTACTTAATCTCATCAAGAGCCAACTTCTTTTTAAAAGGTCATGATAATAAAAAAGATAATAATACTACTTACCTCACAGCCTTCTTATGAAGATTCAAAGAGAGAATGAACAAAATGTCTATGAGAGTCCCTGGCACATGGTAAATCCCGCCTAATTTTGAAGTAAAAATGATGCAGGTTAGAGTATCACTTTTACCATTTACTCACAACCTTAAACTTTCTAACTCACAAATGGAAATGACAATACCACCAACACAAGATTGTGATAAAGGTCAACTGAGACAATGTCAGTGAAAATACTGCTTAATAGGATAGCCATACACAATTGTAAGGTGATGTTACTCTGTTCAACTTAATAAGCTAAGTGTTTTCTGAATGTCATCACCGAAAGCAACATATAACGTCTGACCTAATTTTGAACAATGTTATAGAAATTGCTGGTGATGATTCCAGTTTGGTTGAGTGTCACTGTGTTTCAACACGCCATAAGAAGAGACACATGCTAGGGGAAAAACACAAGCCTCCAAAGCAATGGCGCCTTCGACAACACAACGAAAGCATCCACCACCTGGCAAGCAGGAAAGCATCGTCCTTTACACCAGTGCTGTTCAATGGTTGGTCTTCTGACCACTGGCAAGAGAACCCACGTGGTGTACTTTTTTATAAAACGCTCCTGAGCCCCACCCCAACTTACTTAATCAAATCTCTGGGAGTGAGGCCCCCAAATCTGAACTTTTAACAAGCCCTCCAAGGGATTCTGATGTCCACTCAAGTGTAAGAAACTGCTGCTTCAAAGTCTTCATTATGCAAAATCACAATAAACACAACCTAGCATTTGTCACTGTGGAAAATTATTAACCAGAAACAAAGAAGGAAAGACATCTTACCACAAAATTGTAATCTAAGTACAAATTTTGAAATAGACAAGGTAAACAAAGTTCCAAAAAAAAGTGAGATTTAACTTTTCTTGTAAGTACAAATTTTCAATGGCATTTTATACAGTAATATAAGAATTATTGTACAAGTGGTCATTATTGAGCAGTCTGGTGTCTCTACCAGCGCTCTGGTTATTGACTTTGCTTCCCTTAACACCTGCCATCTTGCCTGTGTCAGCCTTATAAGCAGGAGCTGAAAATCAGCATACTTCCAAGTTCAAGCTTTCACTGAACTTGCCTAAAATACTACCACCCATCTTTTTTTCCCAAGTGCTTTGACCTTGTATTGGGTAGTCACCATGTAATTTGTCCATATCGCTTCTTTTATTTAAAAAAATTTTTATTGAAGTGTAGTTGATTTACAATGTTAGCCTCAAGAGTACAGCAAAGTGTTTCAGTTATACATATACATACATATATTTTTTTCCTTTGATTCTTTTCCATTATATGTTACTACAAGAAATTGAATATAGTTCCATGTGTTATATAGTGGGTCCTTGTTGTTTATCTGTTTTATATATAGTAGCATGTATCTGGTTAATCCTCAACCCCTAATTTATTCCTCCCTGCCCTTTCCCCTTTGGTAACCATGGTTTGGTCTCTAGGTCCGTGAGTCACCACCACTCATCCTCTGAGGCTACAGACACTAATGAGAGGATGGATTCTCATCAACATGGGCAGTCTGTTCTCACAATACCCAGGTGAGCCCTTGGGGGCTTTCCTCACCCAGAGCACATCTGACAATACCCAGTGCTTTCAACTCAAAAGGTTGCTGGGCCGGGACGGGATCACAAAGAATGTGTAATGCCAAGAAAGCCTCATTTCCTTTTCTGATTAAATGATTGTCTCATTTATCTTGAGTTAAGCAAAATATCACATCCAATCCCATCACTAACTTAAGGACACTCTCTGTCAATTCCTTGAAGCAGTCTTAAGGCTCTAGCCTGTGATGGAACACACAGGGAATGATGTCTCTCTGTCACACTGATGCATACAAAGGAGGCTACCTGACACCTGGGTCCACTATGGCCCTGCCTGCTACCCAAGAGCAGCAGAGATCAATTTCCCAGCCTATCTGTAATCTGCTGCTGCAGGACACCAGTCAGGAGCTCGCTCTAAGGAAAATCACTCCATGACTCCACAGTTGCCTAATCAAAGTCTCCAGTGGGAGCACCAGGCTGACAGCTATCGGTGAAAGAAGTATGTGAGAGGCCTAAAGCATGAAACCCCAGAAAACCAGAGGCACCTAGTGGACAATGTGTAACTGGAAACAAAAGCCAAAGTGTAAGAATCAGTGTGCAAAAAATGGGGAGCGAAAGCACTGGTGAGAGCAAAGGGGTGCCAAGACCAGGACACACGTGCAGGTCACTGTCCTGGTTTAAAATGCAAAGGTTCAGAAAGACATAAACACAAAGAGAGCTGGCTGACGAAGCAAGGTCAGCTTGGAGACGTAATGCACTGCTGCATTCAACACTGTCAGCAATGACTTGGAAGAAGAGAGATAAATAGAACATAGCTTATAAAAACATCAAGTCACACAAAGCTGAGAAGTGTTACAATTCCTTCTTGTTTTCAAGGTGGAGAAAGGGAAAAGGATTCATTGAATTATCAAGGACACAACTAAGACCAAAGGGTCAGAATCACAGGAAGGCTGACTCTGATCCAATGTAATGAAAGGCATCTTAGTGATTAAAACTGTCCAGAAATGGAATGGACCACAGGGCAAGAAGCAAGCTCTCTGGTCCTAGGAGTGTGAATTATGATCAGCCAGGAAAGTCGTAGCAAGGATTCTTACTTTGGTGAGAGACAGAATAACTGGCCCGTAAACTCCCTTTGTGCTCAAATTCCATGAAGAATACTTCTGGTAGAAACCAAGTCTTTCTACCATTAAAGGAGTAGTAATGAGTCTGGCAAAGAGTGCAACATCTAAAATGATCCCAGTCTAAATTACAAGTAGAAGTCTTTTATTTCCATTCTGGGAAATACAACTGATAGAGGCTTATTTTTACCTTATGACATCACACTACTACTAGCATTGCTCCTATTACCCTTATCACCGTGGGTTAATTTCCAGCAGAAGTTTACAGACTTATCAAGTCAAGACAAAGGAAAAAAAAAAAAAGATTCTATTCCTGAAAGCTGACTACCTAGAAAATTCTAAGATGATGGTTCACTCTCATCATTTAGCATAAAAGCAAATGGAGAAGGGATCTGCAGCCAGAGGATATAAAAAGCTCACTTGGGTCTGAAAGGATGACACCGGGGACCAGCCTGGGATCAGCTTACACTGAGCTCTGCACGGAAGTTCCCCTGGCCCTGGAACGCATACAAAACCAATGGAAATTTTGTAAAAGGAAAGCAATCAGTTTCATACGCAATCTGATTTCTGTAAAGAGCAATAAATTCTTAATGGGTACAATCTGGTGATCCATAGCCGTGAAGCTTAAGGAAAGAAAGTGGGGATCATATAGCAATCATGTTGACTCAAAAGCCACTCCTCCGACAGCCTCACATTTCCTTCCCTGGAACGCAGGGTAATGAGGCTGTGGCCTTGTGAGTAGGAGACAAGAGTGGCCTTCACATCCGATCCTGTCAAGATTCTGCTGACTTCCCACCCACAAAGGCCAAGACACTCGACACAACTGAGGCAGAACTAGTTTGGCCCCGTGTGACTCTGGGGACAAGGAAGAGAAGCTCCTTCTGTGAATTAAATGTCAGGACAGCACACATTTCAGTCACTGCAGACACTCTGAACCGAGAGTGTCCTCTTGTTCCGGAGATGTCACCATGCAAGAGCACACAGAGATCAAAGATGGAAACGGGTTTCACACAAAGGCTTCCTAAGACAATGAAAGAGAAAGGAGGGTCAGGGGAGGGGGGAGGGAGAGGAACAAAGACTGTCATGATACTAAAGAAGCAGAGAATCAGAAGAGCCATGGTCGCTGTCTGTCACTGAGCCACGGCAGATGAAGAGATGCAGGTTATTGTAAAAGACAAAGAGTGACACAACTTTTCCAAAATGCATGACGGACAGTCAGTGGTAGTTTCACAACAAAACTTAGCTCATCCGATTCACAAACCAAGTCCATCTGGCACTGTCAGACCTCGGCTTCAAATGAAAAGGCCCCTTTTCCTTTGCATATTTGAAACATCCGTTCACCAGTCATGCATGCTCCACTCATTAATGCTGATGGACACAGTTCTGGTCCAGTTAAAATCAGCTTTGGAGCGGCCCTTTCTCCTAACTCAGTTACCTGTCTGCTTGCCGTGCACTCTAACGCACTGGCCAAAAGGGGTAACTTTCTGGCTTTCCACAGAGTCCACCTGTAAGTTTATCAATCCACGGCTACTTTTTCTTTCCTAAGAACGTGGATCATTTTCCCACTCCTTTTCTGTTCAACTCCCACATCAAAGCTTTCAAGGTTTCCTAGCCATGTTCATTAAAAAGCTGCTCTTTTTCAGAACATGTACCAGTGAGGTTATGTAAATGAGAAAAATAAGAACAAAATAATGTGCAGCATGCGGTCATCATATTCAGAAAATTAAAGGGAAATCAAAAAAGAGAAAATAAGTCAAATGGCCCTCGCCATCAGTTACTGATGTTGTGTATTGCTGAAGAGAAATCAAAAGCTTACATTTCATTGGTAATACTAAGACAGACTGTCGATTCCAAGAGGACATGCAATGTTTAAGAGCATTGTAAGCCCTCAAATATTTTTCAAAGAGAATCTGTCAATCAATTAACCACTGTAGAATTAGATACATGTAAACACTTAATATAATACATATTTTATATTAAAGGAGCATTACCGTAACAAGTAACACTTAACAAATGCACCATTAAACATCAATTATCATTGCTCATATCAAGGTTTTATATTCCAACCGACAAGAGAAAAATGAAGATCATACCACAGTCCTTTTTTTAAAAATTATTTTTACAAACCCACGGAATGTAAGTTGGGAAAAGAGTTTGGAGATAACTTAAGGTCTGAGCCCTTTGTTTCCCACAGGATTAAAGTGGGGCTCATACTGGTTATCCGAGTTGCAGAAAGTCATAAAACCGCTTACTGCAGGACTGGCACTAAATACAGCCTTCCGACTCCTGCCTAGTGGGAATGGCTTTCTGCTACGTTATGTTGCCCCTCAAAATCAAATTCTAAGGCCATCTTCTTATCTAACTAATCATTCTTCAGCGCTGTATTAAACACAAAGTTGAACTCAGATCCTGCTTTGCAGCCCTCAAGTAGAACCTTGAATTGCGGCTCCAGGCCCACTGCAGAATCTTCCGCACCAAGTACAAGCTCTGCTGTCTCTGCAGTAACCGTGTACTTCCCACTCCAAACAACTGCCGTGCATCCGAGTGGTAAGCGGCAAATCAAATTCAGGGCGGGAGATGTACTCCTTTAGATTCCTGCTCTGCCTGACATCTGCGCTCACCTATTTAAATATTCTGCGGCCCCAAAAAAGATATCAAATTTACGTTAATTTTTTCTTTTTTATTTCTTTGCACTGACCACTTCTCTGTAGAAGACACTAATATAAAAAATGGGTAACACAATAACTTTATATGGACTTACTACATGTACCTTTTCCTATAGATAATATCTTTTTATTTAGAGGAAAAAATAAATTTAAAAAACAAACCTTGATCTAAACCTCACACACTATATAAAAATTAACTCAAAACAGATCATAGATTTAAAATGTAAATTTCTTTAAATTTTAGATGATAACAAAGGGGGAAATCTTCAGGACTAGGGCTTAGTGGAGGATTTTTAAACATGACACAGAAATTATGTTCCATAAAATAAAAAAGCAATTGATAAATTGGACCTCATCAAAACTTAAAATGTTTGCCCTATGAAAAACTCTGTTTGGAGAATGAAGAAAAGAGAAAAATTATAGGCTGGGAGAAAATATTTGTAAATCACACATATGACAAAGGACTCACATTGAGAATATATACAGAACTTTCAAAACCCAACAGTAAAAAAATAAAATAAAATAAACAATCCCACCAGAAAATGGGCAAAGGATACAAAGAGGATATACAGATGGCAAATAAGAACGTGAAAAGATATCAGCACCATCAGCCATTAGGGAAATGCAAGTTGGGACCAGAACAAGATGATCACTACACACCTATTGGAACCGCTAAAACAGACAAGAGTGACACCACCAAACGCTGGTGAGAACGCAGAGAAACCAGACAGCTCCTACACTGCTGGTGGGAGAGCGAATGCTACCACCAGCCTGAAAATTAGTTTGGCAGTTTCTTTAAAAACTAAACATACATTTACCATATAGCCCAGCAATTACACTCCCTGGCATTTATCTCAGAGAAGTGTAATGATGCTTACTCAAAGGCCTATTTGCACACAATTGCTTGAGGCGCCTTTATCTGTAATAACCTGAACCTGGAAACAACCAGAATGTCTCATAGATGGTAAACAGGTAAACTGGTATAGCATACTGTAGATTTCTACTCAACAATAAAAAATGAACTTTTCGTTACCACTTGGATGGAGCTCAAGGGCGTTAGGCAGATCGGAAAAAAGCCAATATAAAAAGTTCATATACTGCATGATTCATTTATGTAACTTTCATAAAATGACAAAATTATAGAGATGGCAAACAGATTAGGAGGTGCCAAGGGTTAGGGATGGTGTGAAAGGAGAGGGTGTGACTATAAAGAAATAGCCCAAGGAAGGTCTCTGTAGTAATACAATTATTCTTTATCTTGATCGGGGTGGTGATTACACAAATATATACGGAGGTGTAAAATAACATGGAACTATACACATACTTTGTACCAGTGTCAGTCTCTTGATTTTGGTATTAAACTATAATTGTGTAAGATGTAACCACTGGGGGAAATGGGATGAAGGGGACATGGGATCTCTCTGTGCCATCTCTTGGAACTTCTAGTAAATCTAGAATTTTTTTTCAAAATCTAGTTTTTAAAAAAAAGACCATGTTTACACCGACACAGAATTACTCTAGGTGGACTGCCACATTCTCAGCTTTTGGAAAGGTCTCCTATCTCATATTGGAGCTCACTTGTTCACTAACTGCCTCGGAAGCCTTAGTTTCATTATGTGGGCTTGCACTCTGCTCTTCCAATGTCTCTTGGTTTCAGGAGAGCTCGGTAGCCACATCCTCAAGGATTTGACCGATCAGAAGGAAAAAAAATCTTTTCACCCTCTGAAGTTCTGGTGTTGGTGGAAGATGGTCACCGCTGTGGCAAATTCAAGGTATTCTGTAAGAATGAGGAAGCTGCAGCCCAATGCAGGAAGGAAACGTGGTGTGGTAGAGAAAACACTTGCTTGAGTGCTAGAGGCCTAAGTTAACAATTTGGGTCACCTTGGCCAAGCCGCTTTTCCTCAGTTGTCTCATATATTAAATGTGGAAGTTTAACTAAGAAGTCTGTGGCATGGCAACTTCTGTATATTACTACTATTCTCAAAGCACTCTCAGAGGGGTGGAGGGTATAGCCCAGTGGTAGTGCATGTGCTTGGCGTGCATGAGGTCCTGGGTTCAATCCCCAGTTCCTCTGCTAAGGGAAAATTAAATAAATAAATAAAATTTATTTTTTAAAAACAGATAAATAAATTAAATTTATTTTTTTAAGTATGATCAGAGAAAGAAGAGTTAAATTTCTGAGAAAAATCTTATTACCTGGAAATGTTGAAAGGCAGAAAACCAGTTCTAGGATGTCTGCTTTAATCATCACTCCCCCATCACCATTATTTTAAGGAAAATTATGACAGCCAGTTTGAACAAGTCCCAAACAAAAGGGAAACTTTTCAGGAAGTATGGTAGAAAGAAAGTGTCACTATATCTCCAGTTTAAATGACCCCTTGCTCAAGACAAAATTGTTCTTGGGAGGAAAAAAAAAAACTGGATTCTGTTATTTGGACTTATCTTCCCTATTCATTTGATTCATTCATACATTCACACTGGTGACAGCTCAAGGCAACTCAGAAAAGGAGTGTACTGGCAACGATTAAACTAAAGACGTTTCCTGTGCCTCCATCCTTTGGGGTCACTCCTGCTGTTGCACTGAAAGAATTTAAAAGAATTTTTTTTCAATCAAGGAAGGAAGCAAAAGATTCTAAGCCTGTGAATGAATGGAGCACATTTCTCCAAAGGAACCAATGAAAGACAATAAAAGGGTCACTTGGCCCTAAGGGACATTCTGGAATGTCCAGCAACCTACCTCGGAGTTTTTGTTTTATTTTCATTTATTTTCTCTCTGCTTTATTTGTGACTATCTGGGGCGGGGGGGGAGCTCTTTTCTGGCAACCTAGTTTTTAACTGATTCATTTATCTGGCTTCATAAACCTGCGCTAATTTACAGTAGAATATGGAGCCGGAAGAAAATTTAGGAACTACCTACACCAACTCCGCATTCCACTACTCAGTAAACTGAAGCCCAGAAACATTCAATGAGGAGCCAGTGTCAGAGCTGGTGAGCGGCACAGCTCGGCTGGAACTCCACTTCCTAGGAACCAGCTAGGAACTCCACTTCCTAGGAACCAGGGCTCTCTCTGCTCGACCACACGGCCGCCTCGTCCCTTTCAGGTTGGAAACAAATTCTACAGGGCTTGGTAATTAGAGCCTCCACCTCCTCCAAAGATACTAATTGCATGTGGAAACAAATTCTGACGCCTAAATTATTCAGGAATATTCTATTTGGTGATCCCTAGTCCTTGTCAAATTGTTGGCTCTATTTCTTCATGTATAATTCTATCTGAATGGACTCAGTCTACCCCATTTTTAATGCGCAATCATATCGTACATGTTTAACTTATAATATGCCAGTCACCAGACTAGGCGCTTAATATTGATCAGCTCATGTAATCACCACAACAGCTCTATGAGTGAGACAGTATTATCCCCATTTTTCAGATGAGAACTGACACTTAGAGAAGTCAGTTAACTGACTCGAGGCCACACATCTAATCCAGGTCAATCCAATTTCAGCATCCAAGGCTTACCCAATATGCTTCTCAGAGCTACAGACTTCCTGATCGTTTGTTCTTCCAAATCATTATGCCAATTTTTTTCTTTATCAATATGCACATCTAGAATTCTCAATCCAACATTCAGCTTAAGGAGCAAGTAGACTTTGGGCAAAAGTATGCTACTTTCAATAATTGAAACAACATGCATTACCTTGTAAGGAAACCACTCAAGAACAGTGTCACAAGATCAGCTTTTGACACTGTGGACTGAAACCAATTATGACCCAAACTACATGAGCTCAGTAGACTCCCAGTCATTTGGTACTCGCCACTGCAAGAATTAGGCTGGGCAGGAATGGTCCCCTCTTAAGTAAACTAGCAATCTTATGCTGGTTTCTGCATCCCTGGCCCCATCATTTTTCATTTATATTTTTAAGGATTTTAAAACATTTGCATATGAACTGGTTGCAGTGGAACCCACATAGGAGAAAAGAGGTATAAGTACCTTTATTTGATTCACCATATATAAAGAGCAGACTAGTGCAGTGAGCAAACGATTTATCAGCTTCATGCCTTGGGTGAGTTAACTCACCCCTCTACATTCCTTCATCTATAAAATGGAGTTAATAGTCATACCTCCCTCACAGGACTTGTTACAAGGATTAAATGATGCTACTACTTATCAAGTACTCAGAAAAATATTCAGTGAATGTTACCTATTCTTACTGTGGTGATGGTAGATGTGATGGTTATTACTATTAGAATAATCACAAAGTGGGAGTGACTTTACTTACATCATTGATCATGGTACTGAAGGACTGTCAAAAAGAGCAATTCTGTATCAACTATTCTTAACTAAAATCATTATATTTGGCCACATAACCCAAAAGAAAACTTGTCCATATCAATATCTAGTAGTTAATTCACCCTGGGGGGTTCCTCAGAAATCCCATAAAATAAAATCCACTGAAATATGCTTAAGATTTTCCCGTGGTTATGAGAGGTATCAGGAACACCTTTTTCGAAATGTGGTATGTCAGAGTAATCACATTCACGCTATACGATGTAAAATACTGCTCACAAAGGCCTGGACACACTAAGGTCGACCAAACACAGGGAGATGTATGCTTGCCTGGAGCTATCCCCACGGTCCATCTCCGTGCTGACACTTCCCTCCTCCCAGACAAGAGTCTACATTAGGATCTCAGTTTCTTCATGAGATTAACAACTTTAGCACTTGCTTAGCCAGAGGTCCCCAAGCAAAATGGTGAGGCAGGGGCTCATTAGAGCCAGAGATCTGTATTTGAACCTTACCACTGAGCAGCTAGGTGACACTCTGTGAGTCACTTAACCTCAGTGAGCCTCCCTTTCCTCATCTGCAAAATGGGAATAGTAATGGTACCTTCCTCTCTGAGCTGCTGGAAGGACTAAAGAAGATCATGTGTATAAAGTGCATAGTATTCAACAACAACAACAAATAACAGATCTCCTAGTTTAGAGAAACACTCTCAAGCAGTGCTACCCACTTCCTACCAAAGCCCAAATGAGAGAAGTGATGTTTACAGAGGATAATCCTCCATTCTGGGTGCACAGAAGCACCAGAGATGATATACTTGCTTTTAGCTAATGTATCTCTTTAAAGCATTATAACAGCAAGACAGAGTAGGAGAGTGTGGGCTCTAAAATCAGAAAAGGCCTGGGTCTCACCTACAGGTTTACTCCTTACTCGCTACGTGAACTTGAGGAAGTTTTATACATTCTTTAAGGCTGACTTTCCTTATCATTAAATCGGCATAATGCTACTTTAAAAGATAGTTGCAATAATCAAATGTTTATAAGGGTTAAATAAAATAAGGCATGCAAAGTTCCTAGTACAGTGCCTGACACATGCAGGCACCCAGCAAATGTCTGCCCCTAGCAATGCATGTTTTATGTTATTGCATAGCTATAAAATTTGGCTGAGAGTATTATCTTCAGTTTTTCTTATTGCCCCTTATCTAAAGCCTAAAGTGAAACATTCCTTTTAGAATACAATTCTAGTAATATCTTTACTTCCCCTTAGCATTTTCCTTTTCTGATAAGAAATACCTAACTGATTGTGTTTCTCTTTTTATCTTGGCTGCCAGGAGGCTCAGAGGCAAATTCAACCCCATGACAATATTGGTCCTAATGGTTCTGCATATTCTATGTTCTCCCTGATTCTGACATCTACTTTCACCCATATTTAATTATTACAAGACTCCTTAATCTTTTGCAGAACGTGAGAAGCGATTAAGTAACCAACTAATTAATTCAGTCCAGAGGAAAATACTGATTTAAATCGTGTTAGGAAAAAAGCACCTGTCTTGAGCTACTCACGTCCTAGCTGTTTTTCACATTTACCCCCTCTCCTTGGGCAATTCCTTTAACCTTTCAGATCCATAGTTTCTCATGTCATGTAAGAATAATAATCTCTAGAGATCTCTCAGGACAATTTAGGTATACAAGTGTGCTCTATAAGCAGTCAAGTGTTCTATTAGTATTATTACTGTCACAAGCAGAGAAGAGGGGAGTCTTCACATGAGTGACGGTGTGCACATAGAGACTGCAGTGCAGCACTGAGGACCCCTGCAGGCAGCCGGGGAAGATGTGCAGTGATGGGGCCCCAATGCAGCCACCATGCTAGGCTTGCTAGAAAGCTCTAGCAGGACTCCCTGAGGAGGAAGAAGCAAGATGGAAATGAAGGTAAACATCTCAAGGGACAATTCCAACTCAGTAAGCATCTTAAGCCAATTTGTTGTTTGGGGCCGCCAATCTAAGTTGATTTGCTTAGAGTACAGTGTAAATGAGACCATGGTTTGCCCCTCACGAGCCTGTAGGCTGCACCCCTCACTCTTATCAGACCCATCACCGGAACAGGCTGTGGGTCACAAGGGGCTCATAACATGGGAATCCTTAATCCTCTACCAATGACAGTGGTAGAGGACACCACATCAACTGGTACGGCCAACAGGACTCATATACTATTAATGTAATTCAGAGAGGGGGATTTTTTTTTAAGCTAAATTTGGGCCAAAATCAAGCAGCTCTTAATAATAGGGAGGGTAGGTGTTTCTCCATTTTTAGAATAATTTGCCAACTTATTCCAAGGAGTTCAAATGTTCTCTCAGCATCTCCAAGTCTTTTATTCCAAAAACCCATACCGCTCACTAATAACTTGGTACAGCAGCTGCCTACCCATAGAGGAGAGAAAGAAGGAACCTGCTGGAGAATGGCATGTTGAAAAGATGACTGAGGGAGGGGGTGGAGATGAAAGTCACAGGTCCAAGTCCCAGCGCAACCCCACGTCTTGCAAATGTGATCAAATCGCTTAACAACAATAACTCGTACACACTGGGCCTTACGATTTTCCAATGGCCTTTAAAGGCCTCATAACTCACTTAACTCTCAGATCAATTCAATGAGGTGGGTACTTTCTCACCTTATTGTGTAGATTATAAGAGCTGAGACAGAAAAGTCAAGTGATTTGCCCACCATCAAACTGCTGATAAATAAGGCCCCTGGGATCTGAACTCAGACTCCGATTCCAAGCCCGTGGTCTTCACCACTGTGTAATGTTGCTCTTGTAAGTCTTGCTTTCCTTCCTTTGCAAAAGAAGGGAATGACAAATCAGGCAGCAGATTTCTCACGAGGTTGTTACAAGAATCAAGCCTACTCATGGAGGTGACAGCCCTTTACAAAGTTGAAAGTACTAGACAGATGGACAGGTTCCCATCCAGGTCGGCGTGCGTCTCCTAACACCAAGGACTTCTAAGTGAAGACAAGCCACACTAAAAAGAAGTTACTTCTTCACATTCTGAACTTAGGAAAGAAACAGCCACCAAAGATTTTTAAAAGGCATCTGTGAAGATGAGAGACTTTGGTGCTAAGAGCGACGACGGCCAGGCTGACGAGCAACGGGAAAAGCCCGTTCAGGGTCTGCCCACGCCCTTCAGAAAGACACGACTGTCACCTAAACTGCTGGAATTTCAAAGACAGAAAAAGCTATTCTCCGGCTCTGCTCATCCATTTCCAAGGCAACCCACTTTCAAAGGCGTTTTCTCAGTTGACTTTAGACCAATCAAGTGGAAAACGACTATTCATAGCTGTCGTTTTCTAATTTTGACTACCCCAAGCTTTGGAGAAATGAATAAAGAGAACCCTCTGGGACTTGACGGTACCAATCAAATGCTCCTCATCCTCAGCCAGCCGCTCCAGCACTGAGCTTCATGAGGCTGTACAAAGAGAGCCAGACCAGGGGGCCGAAGACCTTGTCCTAAACCTGACTCCTGCAATGCAGGATGTGTGACCTCCGGCAAGCTGTCAGCCTGTGGGAAGCTCTGATTTGTGTTCCTAAAATAGAAATCACGCTTGCTCTAATTGCACCGAGGGTTATGGAACAATTGTGCAGTGGTATAAAAGCCTCTATCAAGTGATATCGTGCTACAGAAAAATAAAACATTTTGCAACATATAGAGTCAGCTCGGCTTAGTCAGCTCTCCCAATGCCCTTTGAACTGTGCACAAAGGGCCCAGGGAGAACTTTCAATGCCATCTAAAATAACTTTGATGGGAAAATGCAACTTGGAGCAAAGGAAGAAAAAGCAAAGTGCAAAAATATGAAAAGTGCCATAAAAAATATAGTTTGCTACAGTCAATGAAGCCCTCCTGGGACCTTTTCTCATTTCTTTTTTAGGGAAAACATACATTTCCTGATCATAGACTTTGAAAGTACAGTGAACAAAAATACACTGATGTACTTCCTTAGCACATAAAGGTTTCAAAATTCCTCTGGCCAAACAAAATCTCCCTTTGCATCAGAAACTTCTCTTCCTGCCCTGGCTATGACAGAACAGGCTACCGAACGACAACCACGGTATAAATCGCCATGGTAAGATACCAACCATTCCACGCTCTGGTGAGACATGTAAAGTCGTTCTGGAAGGAAATTATTGAGTAAGCAGAAGCAGGGCTGAGGTTTTGTATCCTCTTGACCCTGTTATTCAATCCTCCTCCTCCTCCCCACATCATGTGAGTCACAGATAGAAAAGGCGTGCATATAGTTTAAAGTCAATGCTCCTGAAACAGCCCCCAGAAGGGTTGGCTCCTCCACTCCTCTACACTCTGAACTGTAGAACTGGTGTCCTCAGGGACAGTCGTGACTGCCAGGAGGGTACTGCCTCAAAACAGTCGTGGAGCCACTAGAGAAGGTAGGAACGCACCTCTCCTGCCAAGGCCAAAAGCTTTCGCTGAGACTCACCAGTAGCTCAAAAACAAATGCTTTATTTGACACACAGATACAGTAGGAAGCAATATTTGTGGAAAAGAAAGTAACAGCATGTAAACAGAAGTTCAGAGGTGATTCAGTAGAAAAACAGCATTGGGGGGAAGAAAAGGACATCAGAAAGCAAAACGTTCTATCTAAACTCAGATAAAAAAACTGATGCTTTAACTTGTGCATTTGGTGTTCCGTATGCTTGATTATTAACCTGAAATTGGTGCCTTTTATTTTCTCAAATATTAGTCAAAGAAAACAGAATTATTTTCTATATGGAACTTTTCTCAGCGAGGCATCCCCATACTCAGGCGGAGCTCACGGCACGTCTTAAACAACAGTGCTTCTGCACACTGTGCCTCCTCCCAGCACAGAGCCTCGTTTGTGCTCTCCTTTCTACCCACAGTGTTCTTCTCTTCAGCCTTCACCAATTTTTCTTCTTGCTCATCCTTCAGATCGCAACTCAAGTATGACTTTCTCAGAGAAGTCATTTCCTGACCTCCCTAATCCCACTACTATCAGATTTTACAGCACCATGGGCCACACTCCATCAGAGCACTTGCCATAAGTGCAGTTGAACAGTTATTAGTATATTACATGTGGAATCTAAGAAAATGGCACAAACGAACGTATTTATAAAACAGAAATAGACTCACAGATACAGAAAACAACCTTATGGTTACCGGGAGGGAAAGGGGGTAGGGAGGGATAAATTGGGAGTTCAGAATTTGCAGAAACTAACTACTACATAGAAAATAGATAAACAAGGTCCTACTGTATAACACAGGGAACTATATTCAATACCTTGTAATAGCTTGTAACGAAAAAGAATATGAAAAGGAATATATGTAGGTATACGTATAACTAAAACATTATGCTGTACACCAGAAATTGATACATTGTAAACTGACTATATTTCAATAAAAAATAACATCTATTTGTACAGTATTTGATTAGTAAGTGTCTTCAAACAGACTATAAGCTCTCTAAGGTTAGAAAGTGTCTCTAATTTTGGTCACCATCATGTCTTCAGCATCTAGCACCATGCTTAGTATACAGTAGACCTTCAGTAAGCATTCTGGGTGAAGGGATGAATGGATAAATGAGGCATTTCATCCTTCCTGATACTGATGTGATCCTGGGGTCTACTGACTCTCCCTGGAGTTCTCAGTACTGAATAACTTTCTATGACTTCACTTGCTCAGAAGGCACAGACTGGAGGGCTAAGGATTTCCTAGAACAGGAAAGTTGAGTGACATTTTATAATATAGTCACTTGAAATCAAAATATTTTCAAAACATGCAACCAAGATAACTGACCAAATTTTAAAACTTTAAAATTAAAAAAAAAATTTAAAGAACTAAAGAAAGAATGGTCAACTGATCAATTTGACAGACAACAGGTTTCAACGTAAGATAAACAGATAACAATAAATTGATCCAGTGACTGATAACAGATGAGCTTCCTGACACTTCACCCAGAGAGGAAACCTAACTGCCAACAGCAAAATCTATTCAGAGCGCCCGTTTCACCTCGTCAGGTTTAGCTACCTAAGTTGTAGTTTGTTTTATGTACTTTCTCAAATAATAAATGCAATTCCTTAGAAAATCAGTCATAAAAAGATGCACAATATGAATTCTGATTCTAAGCTAAGATTTCTGGATTAAACATGTAGGATTTCAAGGGTGAAAAGGAAAGGCTTCTTCATCTATTTTGCTTAAGTTCTTTATCACTCGGTCATGAAGGAATAATAAAGAATCAATATTGACAATATAAATTGAATCTGGATGTGTACAATGTTTTTGAAATTTCATTCACTCTAGCAGGTGAATGCTAGAAGCTGTGAAAAAGCCAAAAACAGATCCAAACTGTTTCCTAATCATTCAAGGACAATGGTTGAAAGTCTTTGCCTAGTGTCAGACCCCAGGGTTCCAGCAATGCCACCTGCCAACCATGTACTGTCAGGTGAGTCACTCAGTTCTGCAAGCTTCCATGTCCTTAACCCTGAAAAAAGAGGATAGTAACCTCAGAGGGCTTTGATAAGGAAAACTAAGATGACAACTTTTTAGGTACCTGCAGACTAGACCAAAGCTTATATCCAATAAATATTTATTACTATTGTTATCAGCAACATTTTATCAACAAAAGTCAAGGCACCTTATCCACAGATTTATTCTTACTACTTCTCCTAGCTCTCCTCTGTAAGGAGAGAGTGAAGGAACAGGTAGACACACAAACAGACCAACCTAGAAAATGTGAGGTGCTGTGCAGGCTCCCCAGGGAGAATGACAAAGGTAAGGGAGCCCAGGTTTTACTTACTGAACGTAAAAACACATGGCTGCTTTTTATTGTTTATGGTGTAAATAATGGAACTGAAATAGTCATTCACCAATACTCATTAAAATATGTGTCAGCCACCTATCCATTTCCATAGGAAACAATGCATTTCTCCACACAGTACCACCCAGGACACAGAAGCTTACATCTCACTGGTCAAGACTAGGTCCCATGGCCACCCCGAGCCACAAGGGAACCTGGGAAATCAAGGTTTTTAGCTGCCACATTGTGATCATGAACAAAACTGAGGTTCTGAGAATACAGAAGAGACTAGATATTAGGCAGATTACCAAGGAGAGCCTCCTAAAATGGACTTTTATGGGCTTAAGTACAGAAAGAAAATGACCACATTGTTTCCTTCTTAAGGGGGAAGGAGTGTTTTGGCAGAAGCCCCTCAGCTTGGTCTTTTCCCATGTTGGTCCATTCCTGAATGAAGGGGCAGAGAAACCTAACCCACTCCTCACCTTGCTCCCCCACCTCCTGACACAGTCCTGCTCCTCCAAGACTCAACTCACATGTTCCTTCCTCTGTGAGGCCTTCCTCCCTTCCCTCTGCCAAACCCAGGCATCTTCCCTGATGCTCTCACCACCTTGTGCATAACTCCTCCACAGCGATGATCACAGCCTCTGCAGTGTGTCTGATCAGTGTCATGTTCTTCACTAAACTGTCAGGTTTCTTTATGAAGTTTTCATCTCTGTAGGCCCAGTGCCCAGGTCGATGCCCAAAAAGAAGAAAAGAAGAAGGGCTCCCTAAATAATTCTTGGACTGGATCAAGATCGACTGGACTGAGCTGACTTGCACTGCACTGCACTGAAGGCTCGGGGATCTGGCTGCATCTCCTTCCTCACCCTGTTGTGGTGGCTCACAGGGGCGCCTGCCCCAGAGCCATGAAGGATGATGACAAGCTTACAAGCTTATGGTTCATACAAATAGATCATGTCTCAATGAGATTATGTATTCACTTGGCTTTCTGGCCAAGAAGGAGAGTCAAAAAGCAGTTACATTAGCTGATTTCCTCTCAAGGGAACTGTGGAGAAAGGAGGAAAAGTCACTGCTGACCCAACAAAAGGCTGAGAAAACACTTTCTCATTTAAGAATATAACCAATTAGTGAAAGTGACAAAAATAAATAAAAACCTACCACATACGCCAAAAGCTGCACAATTGCCGAAACGCCAAACTGTAGTTGTGACTGTGTTGGCATTTGGTACAGAGATCAGGATTTCAAGGAAGGGAGCCACTCTTTTATGAGCACTAAACAGAAAAGTCACAAGCAGCTCTTGATTAAACTATGATTGTCACAGTATATAAGAATGAACTAACATACGGTGTTTTTAAAGTAAACTACTAACCACATCCAGTGGTTTCAATTAAAGAATGGTTCATTGCTTACAAAAGTTCCTCTAGATCCAGCTGTCTTCCAAAAAAGTCCCATTGCCTCACTCTGAATTTCCACTGTCATCAGACAGATTACTAAGGGACCAGTCTTGGATTTGGTGTGGACACCCAGGGTTAGCCTCTGTAGAAAGAAGATACCTTCCTCCAGCTTCGTCTGGAGGCTGAACAAATCCTGGGGGTATTCTCCTATAAGGAGTATAAATTGTAATGCCATGATATTAAGTGACCTGCTAGAAGACTAGAGAATATTTTAAAGAATTTTTTTAGAATGCTAAATAAGGTTTTTTATACCAGAGTGTTCTGGAATTTAAAAAAAAAAAATAACAAGCAAGCATCAAGAAAAGGACTAGTGTAGTTCTAAGACAAGACCCATGTTCCTTAGAGAAGGAACATCGCTGAGAGACGACTCTAAAACCAACAGAAAGAGGTAATGTAAACTAAGAATGAAAGGCAGCTAGTTAGAGAATCACTGTAATCATTTCATAATCATGGTGGGAAAACTATCCCTGGGGAATTAAAGATAAGACAGGGAGAGGCCACTCGAAACTGGCTTGAGGAGAGCTTGTCCAGACCTGGTCCTGCTACGTACTGGGGCTCCATCTGGAGAGGTGAGATGCTAGCCTCGGCCACTCACTCGGTAATTTTTCTGTTCTTTGGTCTCACTGTCTTTCTCGATAGTCGGGGTCCCTCCGTGTCCTCTCTTTTTCAGAACTTGTCATCTCCTCTCTCTCCTGACCTGCAATCCCATTCATGTGCTTTCTTTCTCTATCCCCAGGACTGGCCAAAATAGAGAGCTCAATGACATTTTAAAAAATCAATTGTTATTTAAAATAAATACATGTTTCAGGTTGACTTTCCTTCTTGTACATTGCCCCTGATTGGTTTCTTTTTCACCAAACTAGTATGAGCCTTCTATTGAAATAAGGGCTCCCCACTCCCACTCTTAAACACATTCTCCCCACCGGCCAGAAAAGGAAAGCATCTCCATCACTTCTACTATAAAAACATGCCAAGCAGATCCTCAAATTTATCCCATTATATTCACCACTTAAATGTTTCTACAAATGTCAGAGAGAATCACAAAATAGTAAACAATTTTTTATTTTATTTACTTATTATTTATTATTATTTATTTAGGAATAAAAGGAGCTTAAAGAGAACATGACAAAAACATGTTTCCAGTCCATTTCATAGGGGAAAAAAATCTATAAACCTTCCAAGATCGGCTTCAGCATGCAAATCATAGCTCAGAAAGTTTCCTCAAGCCACACACCTCACACACACTTCCAAAAACCTGATCAGCATTTGATCTAAATGAGTGGCCAGTGGAGTATCAGTTATCTGCGTTCAGTCCTAACCCACAGTACCTTTTGCTCAAAATCTATATTTAAGAATTGGAGGAACGAGAGAAAGAATTAGCTGTTTCTGGGTGTGGACATCAATAAAAAAAATAATCTGAAAATCTTTTTGAAAGTTTTTGCTTGTTTGTTTCCTTGGCTTTTGTTTGTTTGCAAAATTTAGCAGTTACACAAAAAGTAACAGAACGGAGTCAGACAAAGAACTGACTTAGGATTTTCTAGTTGCTCATGCAAGTGTTCTGGATGTTGGATGACTCTGCCATGAATTTCTTGTTATAGAAATTGCTATTCCCATGACTTGGTAAGAGAAATCACCCAATTTCCGGCTGAAAACAACTGCAGTTTTGAATGAACACAGCTAGCCACGGGGTCCACATGTTTATTGTGAATTTGCATTCAGAAGCCACACTTTCCATCACACCTAAGTTATTCCTTCCCAACACCTTATAAATGAAGCAGAATCAGTTAAATGTAATTGCTTCTCTTGTGGCCTTTGTGGTAAAATTTTGGTGACTGATAAAGGATAATTTTAATGCAAATTGCTGGGTCACAAGTGTACATCATTACCAGAAGTGGCTTCTACGGGTACTGAGGACAACCTGCTTTTTTAGAAAATGGAATTCTGCTTAATTGGCAAACAGCAAAAGAACAACAACAACAACAAATTCAGATATGTTCTTGTGTCACAATCATTACATAGTTCTGAGAAGGATGTACAAAGGTCACCTAAGTTCATCTCTGCAGCAACGTGCGTTAATCTGTTTATCCATGATAAACATACATAAACAATTCCTAAAATTCTCTAGGTAAGACACTCCACAAACAGCCTTGGTGACATTCGGTGATTAACAAATGCCACTATCACAGTAGCCTCTTTTACATGCCATCCTCACTCAGCACAGTGGAATATGAACCCCAAATAAACAGTCTCATGCAGAGACGGGCTTATTCCAACTCACCATGCTAATGTGGTTCTTCAGTGAAATGCCACCTTAATGATATTTTGCATTCTTGCATTGACCTACATATTTTCATGCATTTCAGTATCTTCTCATAAGAAGCACATACAGGGTAGCACTTTTATTTCTGTTTTGAAAACATGAACAATTTCTATTTTTATTACATGCTAGCTAGTCACTGCAAAACAAAGTTACGACAGAACTACAGAGCAGGAGAAAAATCATTTTCCTGGCCTTCTCTCTTTCCGTTTCACCATTATTCAACCCACCCTGTTGTATAACTCTGGTGATTTCTATTTTAATTACATTTCAATAAGATTTAAAAGGTTGGGGGATAGCATTTTTTTAAACCAAGGTAATTGTTAATACTAAATAATTACATAAACTTTTCCTCTTCTGGTTTTATTTTCTCAGACAGAACAGCATATTTTAACCTAATGGGTAATTTCTGGACATTTTATTTGTGTATCCACTCAAAGAACACGACTCAAAATCAGGATGAGATATTGGTCCTGCTCATGGCTCTAACCATGCAGCTGGAGAGATCACACACAACTGAGTGAAAGAGGTTAGTGGGTGCTCACAGGTCTAAGCACTGGAATATGTAATGCACTTGTAAAATAATGTATAACAGTTGCCACCGGAGTTCAGAAACCAGGAAAGTCCTTATGATCTGGTATAAAAGACCTTGCTAAAACAGAACAGACCTATAATTTTCATTAAACTACTTAAAATATTGAAAACAGTAGAGGGACCTCCATTACATTTCCAGTTTCCTTTTAAATGTCTGAGGACCCCAAGTTGAGAACCTGCTTTCACTAATCAGGGGCATTTGAAGGTTTTTCGTTCCCTTGTCTGTTTAATTGAGAGAGGCTAGATGGAAGTGACATTTTAGATGTATGACAGCCCTGTCTGAAATAACTCCCTTCTATTTCAAGTTAGAACCTAAAGGCAGAAAATCCAAGAAGCTATGGCCTAAGGAGTTCAAAGGAAAGGGCAGACACACCACAAGAGACACTTTGAAGGAAAACCAACAGGACTCAGTGAGTGGCTGACGATGGAAGGAAAAAAATAGGGAAGATTTAAGGATAACTGAGATTTTGCTTTGACAGGTAACCGGGCTAACGGGGACTCCACGCTTAAAACACCTCTACAAAAACGTGATGAAGAGTCAACGAACACTCCACATCCATGGGAAAGTTATTAAAAGAACCCAATTCCTGCTTCCAGATTGTAGTCATAAAAGAATTCCAGAGAATTGATTTACAGAGAACATTCATGGTCCCCGACAGTCTCTCACCCCAACTTCTGCATCAACCGTTCAAACTCGTAAAGTCCTGAATCTAAATACCTGGTATTAAGAGCCCATATGGTCCTTGAATAATTAGTTTTTTCAATATAAGAAACTTTCAAAAGAGAATACCATTTCAAGAAGACCGTCCCCCCCCAAAATATCCTTCATTCTTTCAGCGCACTCCAACCCCACACCTTCTCACACACTAACTCACAAACACACTCAGGCCCCCAAGCTTCTTATCTTGTAACCTTGAACCCAAACCACAGGATGTGTCTTGCCTTCTGCTTGGGTGGCAGTGCCTGTGGCAATCATTTACACTCCATTCAACTCATTAGAGCCTATTTCACATCTTAAATTCCACACACTGCTCTGGTTTTCCCCCCTTTTCCACCCCGGCACCTGGAGCCCTGTGGAACCCTCTGAGGCCTCCTGAACTCATGAGTCCCTATAAATAGAAGCAGCATCAACTCTCCCATGACACACATACACGCACTATTCATGACACCTCGGGGCATGAGAAAACGGAATACCTATTGTAACAGAATCGCCGGAGGCAGCCAGAAGTGACGCCCTCCCATAGTGTAAAGGACTGCTGCTTGGAGGCCACTTCGAGGTGACTTCAAGAGAACTGCATTTCAAAAATGCACAGCTTCCCTGAGAGGTTTATACAGTTAAGCAGCTAAAGAAGACAGAAGCACCATGACACAGTCCTCCTGTGTGCCTCAGCATCACAGAGGAATAACAGCAATTATTTGTACCACACAGAACACAACATTGTTGGGTCACCCTCGGGCCACCAAAAACACTCAGATGCCAGACATTTCTCCTTTCTGCACAGCACTGCCTTCAAGTTGCTGACTCGCCCCACCCAACTGCTCCTCTTAACCAGATTCATTTCCCTGAGAAACGCAAAGAAAGAGATCCTTCTCGTGAGAGGAGGAGCAGCCCACTTGCTTGCAGGGGCCCAGAACTGGGAATTCCAGCGTTGACTGAGCTCAGGGGCACACTTGGTAAGCAGAGCCACCCACTAGTGGCAGTATTCCACACCAAGCAGCAGCCCAGTAGCTACCACCTCTGCCCCCGGAAGCCTGGTCCCCGCGGTCCTTTCCCCTGCCAGCCAGCATCCAAGCTGGAGCACCGGCAAGTTAAGAGACTGAATTTGGGTTCATTCTCCCAAAGAGGCCCCTGGGAGCCGGAAGCCAAGCTTATAGTTAAAGTAAAGGCAGAGCTGGTGGGAATCTGGAACAGAAATGGCCAGAAGACCTTAAACAATAGTGATTAGTGTTCACAGGGAATTAATCTCTACAATGTTTTAGTCTGAAGCTTTGGCATTACCTGTGTACAATGGACGGGAAACATGAGCTAGAAACAAGGGTCCAGAGGAACTCGAAATAGTCACTGCTAACCAGATGCACTGCTCATTTGATACTTAAGAGTTCTACGAATTGAGTTCTATCATTATTCCCTGTTTACAGGTGAGGAAATGAGCACAGAGAGGTTGAGTATCTTGCAAGGCCACGCTGCTGGCCTGAGCTGGGATTCGAGCCAGACGAATGTGTGCTCCTCACCGCTATGATACGCTTCCTTTCCAGGAAAATTACATTACGAGTGCCCCTTCTGAAAAGGAAAACTTGAAGTTTTCAATTATTTTTTTAATACCAAAAGCCTTGGTTTCAGACCTTAAGATAAAGTACTTCCTCCTACTTATATAAGATGAAAAATAGAGAAGATGAAAGGGACAGTATATTTCTTAAGTGTTTTGTTTCTTAACAGGGACAGAATCTACCTCATTTCACACACACTTCAAAGACTCCCTTCTCTCCTGCATAAGGGTTCATCTGGGGGATACCGAAACAGCATAAAGAAAATTAGAGAAATCTTACTGTATGATATCAGAATTAAGGGTCTTGCCCCAAAACATTTAAGAATCAAAAAAAAGTAGAAATGCACCCAGAAGAATGGGGTCACGTGGGGGTAGGGCACGGGGGTGTGAGCACTGGGAAAAGGGGAAGTCAAACGACAAAACCCCAGATAATCTTGGCTCTTAAGAAAAGGTACTCTGTTCATTTCCCCGGAAGCACCAAACAAAAGCAGCTGCCCATTTCTCTGCTTCAGTTTCCTGAGTGCAACTGGATCACCAAGGGGCATGCATTGTTCCAGGCTCGCAGAACAATGTTCACTAGCACAAATCCATCAGTTCTGGTCCACATCCAGGACTAAAAAAGAACCCCACAGGACTGAATGAGTGTCTGCACACGCAGACCAGTGACATGATTCCACAACGGGCAAGACACGCGTGTGAGAGGCAGTTAGCACCTCCACATGCCAATGCACGTTCAAGCTTGTCAAGAGATACATTACACAGCAGACCGATATGCTGATGAACAGGATGTTCTGTGTGTAGCTCTGTTTCCTAACATTTTACACATCTTCAGAGTCTCTGCAGTCTCAGGGTGGCTTGTGACTCCCCCAGAAGCATCCCAGGACACTAACAAAATGCAAAGCACAGTGGTCAAAACCACTGATGTTGCTGTTTGCAGAGCCTAACTCATCCAGAACCACCTTCCCACCCAGAATGGGCCACCCTCAGAGGATGGCAGCTGCTAACTTAGGGGGGGAGAAAAGTGCACGCTGGGGGAGGCAGAAGGATTATTTTTAAGAAAGAGCACAATCTAGCTTTCTCTCCACCACCCACTCCACGCCACCTCCTCGCTCCCTTGTCTCTCCTCCTGCTTGTGCTTCCATTTCCCTCTTCTTCCAGCCTCCCCCCCGGGGCTCCTGCACCACGCTTCTCACACGTGTTGTCCTCTCTGTGTCCCAGCTGGGACACCAGCTCGGACACCACACTGAGAAGATGGGTGAGGCTGGGCCTTGGAGCTGCGGCTGAGCTCGGAGAAGAAACGAGCTAGCTGGCTTCCTCCCCAAAACCCCAAATGTGTAAGATTCAAAACATGGACCCGCTTTTTAGAAGCCCTGTCTCGACACCAGAGCCGTGGAGAAAAGAAGACAGCACCTGCGTTATGAGTTAAATGCGCCCATGAATTATATCATCTTCCTGGCGTCCCTAAACCTGGAAGATGCCTGGCTTTTGTCTTGTTACAGCTGTCCTTACTGTTCCATTCTGTGCCTCCTGAATATGGATTCTGAAGCTCAGCTGCCCGACTTCCCGGAAGAGTGAGCGTTTTTAAACATATGTGATGAATCCCTGTGTCCTGCAAATCACCTGCAGGTGACGAGCAACTCAACACACTCAGGGGTCCTGCACCCAGACCGAAATACCACTTTAGCAATAGTTAAAATAACGAGGCACTTTCCAAAGTGGGATCATTAAAAATGTTAGGGCCAGGTTTCACACGGCAAGGGAAAAAAGGCAGAGCAGGGAAATATAAAGGTGATGTGTGAGGATTAAAAACAAGGAAGTCAGCTGGATCTTCCTCTATACTGTGGGAAATAGTGAGGCCAAGAGAAGCAACACCTACGTCTTCCTCTGTAGTGATCCATCAACTCAATCGCTCTTCAATAAGCAGTTATTAAGCACAGACTATGTACCATGCACTGTGCGAGGTGCCAGAGATAACACAGTAAACAAGACAGGCCTGATTCTGACTCTCAGGGAGCGTAGCATCAGTGCAAGACAGAGCTGTAGGCTAACAAAATCCCAAACAGGAACATGCATTAGGAAGGAAACAGGTAAGAACTGAGGAAGACTAACACCGGAGAACCTACGTTAGCTAGAGTAGTAGGGAGAGGCCTCTCTGAAGAGATGAAACTTTAAAGCTGGAGTACAAAGGGAGAGAGCAGCTAACCAGGACAAGAATGAGCAACGGTTCCAAAAGGACAGGACTGCATGAGCAAAGGTCCTGAGGCAGAAAAGGGTTGGGCGCCACTGAAAAATCAGTGTGGCTGAATTAAAGTGAGCAAGGAGCAAGTAACACAAAGCAGGGTGGGTGAGACACAGTGGGCCTGATGTCCGACGGAGATTTTATTCTAAGGACAACAGAAAGATCAGGAACGTTCTGAACGAACGGCGTGACGCATCTCACTCTTCCTGATGACCACTGTGGCCTCTGTGCGGGAAAACACTTGAAAAATGGAAGCTGTTGCAGTTATGTTAAGCAAGAGATGAGGATTCCCTGGACCAGAATGTGGCAGCCAAACCAAAAAAGTAGACAAGAGTCAGACATATTTTAGAAGTAGGCCCAACAGAAGTCATTGATGGAGTGCAGATGGGAGGCAGGGGTGACATCAAGGAAGAAATCAGTGATGATTTTCATCAAGTTACTCTGTTTACCTGTGTGATTTTTTTCAGAAGTTCTAAGCATCACCTGATAGAATGCCAGGCCCATGCAAGAATCTGGTCAATGGGACGTGGTAGATATGTAGACCTAAGTCACTCAAAAACCCTAGATCCCGGAACAACAGAAACTGTGTGGGGTTGCTCCCGAGAGACAGCAATGGCATATGAGGCAGACATCTCAGTGAATTTTCCCATAAGGATTTCATCTTCATATTGGTGCCAGAGCCTGATCGCTTCCCCAAAATCACAGGGTTAAATGCCCTTCTATATAACTGAGGGCAACAGTTTTAAGTAGCACCGCACCAGATAGACAGGTACCAATCTGTCTAGTCTCCCTGATATGCAGGGGAAAAAATATGGTAATTTCTAAGAGGATCTTCATGTCAAATTGGATACCTCATGTCAAATATGTCAAAGGCATATGACAGCATAACTTACTGACTTGCCAGAAAATAACTAACCATAAAATACAGGTTTATAAGTAATTTCTTCATGATCATTGTCCTTAACAGTGGTGTCTCCATAGGATTAATTCAGAAACCAAGTTTAACGTGGGCATTCGAAATTTAATTTTCTTAGCATCTCACAATTGCAGGTGTCAAGTTGCAGGTCCAAGCTTCAATGCAATGAGTAACAATGTGTTTTAATTGGAATATGAGATGTTTACTGAATATCAAAGGTGATTATCTGGTGACCCAGGATCTTCAGCCAAACCCATCCTTAAATACAAAAGTATCAGACACTGGGAATATCTTAAAGCTTGAGCAAGTCAAGTTGGCAAAATAAACCATTTGGACTGGTAAAAGGAAAAAAAAAAATTAGAGGACTTCCCAAAGAGGAGCCCTCTGAGAATAAAAAAATGAACTACTTGGCTTATTCTACTTGCTGTCCTCAAACTGGTCCCCAAGTGCCACAAAAAGCAATGGCACTCCTGTACCAGACTCAGCGTTCAGTCTCCGTACCTTTCTGACCTGTCCATTCCCCATCACCTATCTGAGTCTCACTGGCGCTGTTTCCACTGCCCTTCCTAAAAAGCTGTTACATAATCACCATCTCAAAATCCCTTGGCCCATTTGTGTAGGTGAGTGTCTCTTTCCTTTTTAGTATTTATAGTGATGATGCACTCTTGTTCTTAAATTGCAGAATGAGAGATGATGAGAGAGAGAGAAAGAAAGAGAGAGAGGGAGACAGATCACACACACAACACTGGGGACAGCGCCTCTGATGCTGGTTCAGGCCTTGCCAAAACAGATAGCAAAGCGAGATAAACAGTAGTAATTTATTTGGAAAGGGATGTTATCTTTTGTTCCTCCAGACCATTAACTGTGACCTTTTTTGTCTGCATTTCAAGGACTTTGCTTAAAACTCAGACCTCATTTTTTTTTTTAGTCAATATACGAACAATTACTTTCAGAAGGCTTTCCCCTCCAGTATTGCAGTGAAAAGCACATAACTCTTGCCCCCTGCCCTCTGGTCCTATCTACATCTTACATTTATTCCAAAACACTTGTATGTTTTAATTTAGTGGTCCAGTTCCAAACTCTCCTCGAAACTTTCATCTTTAATTTGGTGGTCATTGATTGCTCCTCTCAGCATAAGTACCTCTCCAGCTTCTAAGCCACCTGCTCAGTTCCAGTCGTGAGACTACAAAAACATTCACAGATTCACATCAGTATCCTTCACACCCTTTTTAATTTAACGCTGTACATTAGCCCTTCCACACTCCTGAGCTGTTAATTCTAACTTGGCCTCTCACCACCTGCAAGGACTGAGCTGGACCTTTATCTCCAGGGCCCATAATGTATCTTATTGCAGGTTCCATATTTCTGCAACTGTAGCAAAGAGAGGAGGAGAGTGCAGAGCCCTGGCAGCGGGAAAAGCTGTCACTATGTAACTCCTGTTGGAGAATCTTCCCAAATTGGTATGTTTCTGCGGCTTCTCTCTTCTCCCGCATACATTGATTCTCACTCCAGCCACAGAGCTACCCAGACAGCCAAAGATTCTCCACATCAAAAGAAGCCAAAGCAACAGACACATACACCTAAACACACAGTTCACCCTGTCGCTTGAAGCCAAAGATGTGCTCTGACCTCCTGCTATCCTGTTCCTAATAACGCCTCTACCCGAAGCACGACCGCTAACAGGTTCGACATCTCACAAGCTGGGTCACTCTATGCCCTTCTCTGACTTTCAGGATGCTTTCCCACTATTCCTTTTTAAATCAACTCGATTAAATGTCACCTGTAATCCTCTAAATGTCGTATATATGCATATATACACATATATGTATATAAAACATTCTTATCTTGGCTGTCTTACTACTAGTGTCTTACTACTGTCTTAATAGAACCTATTTCCAAGCAGAAATAATCGAAAAATTTCTTGCAGCCTTCCAGTTACTGTTGATAACTGTAGCTAAATACCACTTTACTGGTCAAAATGGACAACACAGGACCATGCCTAAACTCAGAATTTTACTAGATCTCTTCCTAGACCAATCTGCTGGGGCAAGAGAAGCATCTCCAGAGATAAAGTTTAAAGGCAACAATCCCAGTATTGCTGCATCCTTTTCCTTTAACCACGAGATCTTTAGAAGATCTCAGCTGTGGTGGGGGGAGGCTGAGAGAGGCGCTGACACCCAGGGAGTACTCACTGAGAGGCTTCAGGATGCTGCTGCTGGACTCATCTGCGTTCTCCACATCCGACTTGTCAGAGTAGTTCTCTGAGATTCTCTCCTTCTCCTTCTTTTCTCTGTGCCCCGTCTTCCTCTTGTGACGTCTCCTTCTCCTGTAGCTCTTTGGCACATGGACCCCGATGTAGATGGTGTGGTGGCCTAAGGAAGGTACACAAACCACTCATCATTTCAAATCACAATCTTTGCTACATATAAGTCACACCAGATCCACGGTCAGAAGAAAAGGTCTATGAATTCAACATGACCATTCCATATTCGACAAATGAACTCAAACTGGAAAAATAAAACCTCTTCCCAATTTTTGGTTAGCTGGTGTGTAACTCAACCTGTTGGCTGGCTCTAGGATTCTGGGAGGGTGGGCTCGAGGTCTATCCAGATAGACTATTTTGGTTTAGGAAAGCCAAAGAATATCAAACTGGAAATCAGGAATCCTTTCTGGTCATACCACTGCCATCAATGAGCTATTGGACCTTGAGCATGCTCCTTAACTATTCGGGACCTCAGTCTCACCATGTATGTAATGAGAGGCTTAAATTGGGTAATCCCTAGAGGCTGTTCCACTGCTAACCTTCCTTGAGTCTGTGATTATACTGAATAGAGTATTGAAAAAGAAACTCTTGGAGCTGGGGGAGAAAAAAGATCTAACTGAAGTTCAAGAAGTCATTTGGCTGGGGATAAGGTTTTTCACGAAAACTTTTTCTACCCAATCAGCAGAATAGAGACTTAGAACTGGGACAAACTAAGAAAAAATAAGACATACTTGGAGAGAACATTTTAGAAATACTCAAATGTTCACACTAGGAAAGAGCTAAAATGAATGTCAGCTACAGTGCCATTCTCATTTTTCTTTTTTCGTTTGCAAAAGTTTCTAAAAACTGGTTGTTGAAATGATAAAAATAAACCCAGCCCAGTAAAGATTGCCTTGAAGAGAAGGGCATGAGGAAAAAAGATTGTGAAATGCTTTCAGTTCTCTAGATGGAAGGAGCTGCAAAACTGACAAGTGGTATTATTTTTACAAAATCTGATAAGACAGGGAAAAAAAGGAACTCAAAGTTCTACATCTTTTTTATTTGTTTTAATTGGGAAACTTTTACTTTCACTTTATATCCAGCCTAACTTCTGAATGTGGGAACCACCATTTCTGAAGTAATGTAAAAGCATCTTTTTTGTTTTTTTGGTTTTGAATTGCAAATGGGAAATTGCCAATGGAAATTGCAAGAAAGATGAGATAATCTATGGATTTCCTTTTACATTCTGGAATTATTATTCCTTGATGACCACGTTAAGTGCCACAGACAATACCACACACCCACATGCAACACACATCCCTGCAGTGTGTCTGATATAAATGCTGTGGCTTCCTTTCCACAGTAACTCCTCGGGTATATCTAAAAACACCATAATTCACAGGGGTGTTCCCTTAAACTGGAAGGATTAAAACAGTACTATTAAGAAAGAGGTTCCAAAATATTAAAGGACCTTCTCTAGTCAAGAAAGAGGTTCCAACCAAGGAATGCAGAATGGTACATGAATGGGTGAGCATTTAAAAGAAAATATCTGATCCTTGGAATGAAGTTGGAGGCATCCAAGTGAAAAAAGAAGCCCCCCCACTGCCACCCTCCAACACAGACACACATACAAACACACACATACACACACACACACGCCAACTCGACTACTACAAAGCACAGTGACATTCTCCTCACAGGATGTGTGCCAATGAGAAATTTATCATGTCTAACCATTTGCAAGCAAACTGTTCTCATGGGAAAGCGATATTATACTGGGAAGTAGGAAACGTCTCAGAAACAATGTGAATTAAGAAACAGTGTCAATTGTTTCCTGCGCTCCAGTTACTGAGGGAGTCCTGCAGCTTTATCTCAAGTCACACAACATACGTAAGCAAAGCCCAACCAATTTCTTTACTAAATCAAACACTGAAAGCTTGGTTGCCTTCGTTCAGGAAATGGGAAAACATCATGAAAAAAATTAAGAGGCTGAAAAAAAAATGTTTTAACCTGTCACGTTAAATACTTCCTTATGAAATAATGATGCCTAAGCCCCCAAAATGGCAGTTAAGCTACATGAGTCATATTGATGTCATACAGAAAATTTTTTTTAATGTATTTACCCAAATCTGCACTGCATATTTGATAATTCCTTTAGAAGACAGTTTATAGGGGCTGGTAAGATTTTAAGGTAAGATTGCTGGCTATGAAGTGCTGTTGTGGTCAACCTGACAAAAGAGTTAGGCCGATTTGGGGAGTGACATTCCCGAGCCCATGGAGAGGAATGTCCTTTACCTTCTGGAACCTAACTGGAGTTGTCATCACCACAGAAACGGGGCCACTTTACTCCCATCGTGATCACAGGCTTCCTCTCTGCCTTAGGAATAAGATTCAGCTCATGCCCATCTCTGCCAGCTCCTCCCTCAGGCGCCCCACCCCACCCCAGGCCCGCTCACTTTCCCACAGGTGGGGAAGCTTCCAGACACGATGCTGCACTACAGGGCCCAGGTACCAAGTGCAAATGTGGTTCCTTCTCAGACGTCCCCAGTTTCAGACATTTTTTATCAGCTTTATCAATGTATAATTCATCACATGCCATAAAATTCACTCATTTTAAGGGTACATATTCAGTAATTTCTACTATAGTTTCAGAGTTGTGCAACCATCAACATAATCCAACTTCAACTTCAAAACATGTCTACCAATCCAAAAAGATCCCTCATGCCCATCTGCAGTCCCTCTCTGTACCCCTGAAAACCACTCAGGCATTTTTTTATACTCTCAGTGATGGCCTCTGGGAAGTTACAATTCTCTGGTACCCACACAGCTGTGAACTTTTGGGAGGATCCTCACAGCGCACAGTCAAATAGAACATGCCTCGAATGAGGAAGATCTACCCTTCCAAGAGCTGCCAGAGGAAACCAGGGCACTGAGCTGAGCCATTCAAAATGCAAAGCATCCTCCTCTTCCTCTCGTACACTACTGCTAACTACATTTTCCTTTTCTGCCCATGTCCAGATAAAGGAAGAGGAACATGGTCCCAAAGGTAAACAAACCTTTTGGACCTTAAGGACCTCAGGGATAGTGCTTGTGTTTCATCGATGATTTCTCAACCTCTTTTCATTTCAGTAGCTTTGCCCACAGAGGAGAGGAAGACAGCCTCACTTTGGTAAGTGGTGGAAAGGTCTGCTTTCTCAAAATGATGACCAAGGAGTTCATAAGCTGTATATGCTACTCACCAAAAATACCAAAAGTAAATGAGCTGGAATGGAAGCACTCTTACAGCCCACAGAATACCTGTCTTTAGAATCAACAGAAGTCACATTACTGATAAGAAATATATATATATATATATATATGCCATTGTTGATAAGAATATCATGGGTGGAGTGCAGTATTTATATTCATTAAAATATCTTTACCTGTCTCAGAGATAAGTCATGAAGATTGATGGCTATTTTAAAAACTACAACTCCCACAATGACAGCCAGCTCTTGGGAAAGCCATAGAGGTTGAGAGCACAGTATTATTTTACATGTAAAATGAAAAGGAGAAACTTGATAGACAAGCTTTCCAATTCAGCAAGAGTCTACAAAACAGTAAGACACTCAGAGAATCAGGGACAGTTGCCGGCTTAACTTATAAGGGAATTTTAGGATTAAAAAAAAAAAAAAAACTCTGTTAGAAATGTCAGTAAAAACTGCTTCCAAAGATAATATTAAAGAAGAAAAAGCAAAACAAATTTAATAGCTATAATTCATAAGGAAATGGCAACTGTTTTCAAAATGTTACTAAAATAAAGGCTGCATTCTTGCTACTCAAAATTTTGTAAAATAAAACTACTGGAATCTACATTTGACAGTGTTCATTTATGTATAAGTCAAAGGGCATTCAGTCCTTGATTTGGCAGTGGCCTCCGTATCATGTGTTCAAATAAATACCCCGCATGCCTTTCTCTGACAGACGGTGCAAGTTCCCAACAAACTCTAAATGTTTTGGGAATCTCACAATCCACCCCACAGCCAATACTACTGGGAAGAAAACATGGCTTCCCTGGTTATCTCTGAATGTCAGAAATTATCACCAGGTGATCCCTGTTTCTTCCCATCCTCACGGGCTCCACTTCCGGTGAAAGCACAGGTCCTGCGATGCTATCATGTCCAGTTCTCCCAATTCCCAGGATATTTCCAAACTCAAGGCATGGATAGTTGCTAATCACAATTTCAGGCCAACAGAGAACTCTTACACTTAGTAAACGTAGCCATTCAAGTTAAAGAGGCCTCCCCAGATACCCACTTCGCTACCAAGGATGATTCAGGACCTTGTAGAATTAGACGCATCAAACCAGCCAAACTAAAATTTCTGCAGCAGACAGAGTGGTTAACAACATATGCCTCTTCATGCAAGATAGATCATGAGCTCCTTTAGGAAACAGGGCTCTGTGTTTATACACATACAGAAGAGAGCAGCCATTTATAGAATTCTTACAAACGTGCCAGGTTCCGGCTTGGTCTCCCATATCTATGATCTCAGGCAGCCCTCACAATGGCACAAATCAAATACTGCTATTATCCCCACCATACAGGCAAAGAAGCCAAGGGTCAGGGAAGTCAAGGATGTTGTCACCAGCTAACTCAAAATCTGCAAGAGGAGTATCTCTCAGGTCTCAACATCCAGAATACTGAGTGTTTCGGGGGGAGGGGTATAGCTCTGTGGTAGAGCACATGTTTAGCATGCACAAGGGCCGGGTTCAATCCCCAGTACCTCCATTAAAAGAATAAAATGAAATAATTTTTTTAAAAGAACAGTGAGTGTTTTATCATTACTTTGTTTTTAGGGGTTTTTTTTTTTCAGTAATATACACTATGTTTATACTACCTTACGATTAGGTTTCCTTCCTCATGTTGACTGCTAGAAACAGAAGAGACAAATCTTGGGCCAACCCGTAGTGGGTAGACAGAGTTTCGTGACGTGCATTTTAAACACTAACCTCACTCTTTCAACTTTTCAACCATTATTTTCCCTTCATGTTAAACATTTTTGGCATAAAGCAGCATATAAATATTATTCAAAAGCTGAGATGTCAGCACTGGGCGTAGAGGCCGGGGATGACTGGGGGTGGCTGTGGGCGAAGTAGATTTCTAGGCAAAGATTTTACCTGTCCTCCAGTGATCCTTTAGGTAGGTCTAAATCTTTGCCCAAAAATCTGCCTTCCCCCACAGCCATCCCCCAGCCATCCCCAGCCTCCTACATGCATCTCTAATTAAACACTAAGGGATGTTCCAAATTTGATTTTTATCCACAGTGTTGCTCTTTCTATAATCAACGGAATTTCTGTTCTCTCCAATTCAAAGCAAAGATTCCATAACACCTGGCACTTCATATCATTCTTTCAGAACTAACCAGCCACAGTCCCAAAACGTAAGTTCAATACTGCCTTCCTTGACTTGGCCTTAGGCCAAGAAGCCCAAAACATGTTCCAGCTATTGCCAGGAAGCACACAGGGGAGGGAGGCAAATTTAAGAGAGATTTACTATTTCCTTTTAATTATAAAAAGGAGAATGGGGAAGAGGAGGCAGAGCCCCTGGATGAGTGATAGATTATTTAAAAGATGCTGTGAAGACTTCACTTCTTGGACTAAAATAAATCTTAAAGGCTTTTTTTTTAGAAGTACATGCTTAAGAAACCTTAAACAGAATCATAGTATCAAATCCAGATGCCAAAGAGGTTGTGTGTTTGGCACTTTATGTAATAAGTAATAGATCAGTGTGTCTAATCCTAAATACTTAAATAAATGAGATACAAATAACTTGTTAGTATATTACTCACAAACTCGAGAGAGTGTCCATAACCAACTCTATTAAGATATAATCAAAGCAACACTGCTAATTTGCTTGGGCATAAATACCAGTTCTTGAGAAGAAAACCCACTTCCAAAGGCATGGTGTAATTCTGCAGGTATACAGCGGGTAAGTCAGCTCTTGGTTAGATGTTTGCATCAGGGTCCACCCTTCAGACATATACAGTGCTCAGGACAAGGAATGATTCTACTTCTGTATTTCGGGTAAGGGCAACTTTTCATATAGAAAAGAAAATAATGCATGTGTTTATTAATAGATCATTGCATGCTACACATGTAATTTATTTATAGACCATTTTGAATGCTGATTAGTAATCTATTTTAATATTAATACTACCAGTTACACTTAGGAGCAGGCATGCAAGTGAATAAATAATAAAAGTGATGAAAAACAGGGAAATACTTTTCTTCCCACTGAACTGCAGGGAATTTTGTTCACTAAAAGCCTCCCAGAAATCCTTAAGGCAACTTGAGGTTCCCCAAGCAAGACTGATAAGAAATCTCAGCTTGTTACCTGGTGTTTACTGAGCACAGTACTTTTAATATTTAATATTTGATGACGATGATAACAATCTCCAGGCAAGAACAAACAGCACAGGAAAAGGTCTCAAAGGGGAGTCGAGCTTAAGGTGACTGGGCTAAATGCTTGCCCTTTAGCTCAGGAAAATTGTGCACCTGCCTGTAAGTGCTCATTTTTAGCAAAACAGTTCTAATCACAGTCTTTAGGTAAAGGCGAGAACCCTAAGACCACTCACTGAAGTAACATTTCCACCACAGTTCCCATCACTAATAGCTGATAACAGAGGCTAAAACTGACCAGCTCTGTATCAAGTCTGAAGTCATGAATATTTTTTTAAGAAATACAACTTTATTATATGCAATGATCATCCATTATTTGAAAACATCTAAGCTAGAACAGTCACTTAAAGGCACTATGGGAACCTACCTTAATGAATCAACAGGACTAAAAATCACTTTATCTTTTATAAACTACAGCCCCTGAAATGCTTCACAATCTCTAAAAAGCTGCTTCTCCAAAGTAATTCTAACTTTGCTCTAGCAGAACCTCCTTTATATTCATATCTATAGATATAAAATATAATCTATATGCCTATAGCTATACACTTATATTGAGATTTATATATATTATATACAACCGTCTATATATATAGAGAGAGCTAGGTATCATTCTTATGGACAATCCGAATCCAATAATGTCAGCAAAGTGTCTTCCACTGTGACTGCTGCACAAAGGTGCCCCATAAGTGTTCTCATATCTCCCTCCTATTTCCAAAGAGGCAAAAAAGCAAAGCACTATTTCGCCCCCTCCCACCTACCTCAAGCCCTGATAATAACTGTGAACACCCTCTGATCTCCAGCAGAGGCACTCCAGAGCACTCACCCCGAGCAGGACAAAACAGCCAACTTTAGACCGAGTCTAACTGGTCCTTGGCTCAGCTGTTTTAGTCAGTATGTAGAGTCTAACTGTGCAGCAGAGGCAACACCTTCCATAAGCTCAGTAACTTGACTGCACCGGGCAGAGTGGAGCCAAAAGATCTGGGGAGGCTAGTGCCAGGCAGGGCAGTGCTAAGAGCAAAGAGGAGCCACCCAGCAGGAAGAGGTGACCCCTCCCTCCACTCATCCTGACACTCTAGAACCCCAAAAGAGCTGGAGAATTTTACCGTGCAGTACACATGCAGTCAGACAAAATCCACCTGTGAGCCACAGAGAACTGACAGTTCCCATTAACTCTCCTGTGGTCACCATTTGCACAACGGAATGGGAAGTAGGGTTGGAAGGGAGAAAACAATGGCTAATCCAATGGTCATTGACAACCGGATTTGCAGTTGCAGCCGGAGAGGCCGCTTAGAGAGGCACATAAATGCACACATTCACACTCTCATTCTAACCACATTGTTCGTCTCCGACTCTATTCTGCCTTCCCTTTCAGCACTGGCCTAAGTCCTGGCCGGCAATAGGAAGAGGAGTCTTTAGTCGCTATAGACAGATAATCCACCATATAGTTCGTGCACTCACGGCTGATCAGGTATCAAACGTCTGAACACTAGCTCGCATCATTCCCTCCTCTCACACACTTGTATAGAGGGAAATGAGACGTGGATAATGCTGTGGGGCCAAAACAATGACCAAGAACTAGAGAAAGTGCCACAGGAGATTTAAATTAGCCTAGTTAAACCCAATCCCAGAACCTCAGGACTCTAGTTTTCCACACGCATCCAGAAAAGAGAAGCATGACAGTCACTTCACAGCAGCACCTAATCGTACCTTCAGAGTTGGAATGACCCTTAACATCACCTGGCTCAACCTCTTCATTTATCAATGAGCCAACTAGAGCCAAATAGTTAACACTGTAGAGGCTGGGACTTTTGGTTCTCCTGGTTGGTTATAAAAGGTTTCCTTTCCCATTTTCCCATTACCTTGGTACCAGACTCCACCTCCCTGGCCCCCATTTTCCACTGTCTGCAAAACACAGACAAGGAAAAAAAAAAAAGGATTAATCCTTCAGGTTAGCAATCACCTAGAAGACAAAAAGGGCTCAGGAGTTCTCTGAAAATGTCTCTGTCTTATAATCACAGAAAGACAGGTTTAAATCCACAACCCTTAGTTCCATAAACTGCCCCAGAATATGAAAATGTTCTGGCTGTGACATCTGTCCTCCCATTGAGCACCTGGGGTCATGCAAACAATGCAGCCAGCCAGGCTTGTGTCTTCTTTCTCGCTCACCTTCTCCTCAGTTCTCCCAACACCTGTTATTCTTCTCCGTTTAGTTCTTCCCGCTTCCTATTCTCCCAGGCGCTCCTCCCAGCTCTCATCCATCTCCCTTTCCAAATTCCTTTCCTGCTCCAGAGGAACCAGAACTCGAGCACACTCTTCTGGAATGAGTCCTGCCCTGGGGAAGTCAAGAAGCCTGGCTCCTCATCCTAGTTATCCAATTACTCTCAGTGTTACTGAGAGCAAATCACTTTAACCTCTCCAGGGCTCATCTCTCTGTCTGTAAGGTGAGAATGTTGAGCTACATTTTCTCTGAGATCCTTTCTAGCTCCAAAAAGTCTATAATAATTCTAAATATTTTAACTGGTTACATGTAATGGAGCACACACAGAGAAAGGCCAAACGTTTTCTACTACTTCTCCAAGTGCCTTCTCAACTTATGATGACAGTTTTCTCCTTGGAAACTCTACAATCAACTCCAATTTGACTCTTTCCTAACCATGCCATCCAGATCGCTAACAAAAGCCACCAATCACCTTTTCCTGCCAAATCCACTAACTACTGCTTAACCTCCAACTACCTGACTCCAGGTAGCACTCTGCACAGCCAGTCACTGGCTCCTTATTGAAAATGCTCTTCTCTTGGTCTCAGAGACACTGCCCTCTTCCTGGTTTTCCTCTGACTTCTGTGATTGCTCCTTCTCTACTTTCAAACGTTGGCATAGCAGAGCCCAGTTCAATCCTCATCTCACTCTGTCCTCTCCCCTTGGTAATGTCATCCACTCTTATGGCTTAAAATGCTAGCTATCTCCCTGGGACTCCCAAACTTACATCTCCACCCCATCCTTCTTGTTAGCTCCAGTTTGTGTAGCCAAGTGCCTGCTTTAGAGTTCTACCTGGATATCTCACAGGGGCCTCAAACTCAAAAAGCTGAACTCCTATCATCCTCCACTACTCTTCCTACAGTACTCCCCATCTGACGAATGACACACAAATCTCCCAAATCACTCACAGCAGGAATCCAGAAGCAATCATGTCCATCCACCCATCTGTCCATCAGCAAGTCCTGGCAATTCAACCCATCTCTTTTGTCTCCACTCTGCTCCAATCTAACATCATCTCTCAGTTGAATCTTAGCAACAGTCTCCCCACCTTTACCTTCGCCCTCTTGGGAAACTCTCTCCATCCACCAGCCAGAGAGATCTTCTTTAAAATGCAAATTTTTGTCTTGCCACTTCCCTGCTTATAATGCTCTGCAATGGCTCCCCAGCGCACATTCAAAAAAATTCAAAATTTTTAGCATAGCAAAAAAGGCCACAAATTATCTGGGTTCTATCTACTTGGGGCCACCCTCTCCCGGTTCACGTGGTCCAGCAACATAGGCCTTATTTCTGCTTCTCAGACAGGCCTGCCTCTTTCTCAGCGCTGGGAGTCTTCCCTCATTCCTGACCTAGCTAATCCTCCTCACCCTCTAGGTCTCAGCTCACTGTCACTCTGTGAGAGATGCATTCCTTAGTCTCCCACGTAAACTCACCCATGTACATGATACACTCTCCAAATTGTCATAGCTACCAACCTGTGTCCTTAAATAATGACTCGTTTATTTGACTGCACATGAATTGTGGTCCTAATTGGAATATGTTATCACTTGCAATGGTACATGTGAGCCTGGAAAAGCAACATATCAGAGCTTACCGCTGCAACTGTTCCTACCATTTTGATAAGCTTAAAGAAAAAAAAATAATAATAAAGGCACTGTCCATCAGTTAAAGTTAATAAGGAGAGTCACCATCGATATTAATCAACTAATTTGTTGATCACCAGGTATCAGTACCAGCAGTCTGAAAGCGTTCTGCAGTCGCAGCAAGCACTGCTGAGAAGGTGTTGAGCGTAAAGATAAATCACATGCAAGGAATATATCCAGGGAAGATAATATCTTACATTGATAGGGTTCATCCTGGGGATTTCAAATCAGTTGACTTACATCCCTGGCAAAACTAGGAGAGAAGGAAGCACCAATGCTGCTTCTTTCCATGAAAATCTGAGACTCAGAAATTAAGTAATTTGCCATTGGCTTACTGCTAGTACCAAAGTATTTTTCTGGTGTTTTCCAAGACTCCTTAGAGCATCTCTAGTAGGTAGATAAGAAGATAGGTTATTAACTGCCCTTTGCCTGAAGGAAATGTAACCACACAAGCATAATTGGCCTCATGTCACCCAGAAAGGCAGGGCAGAGCCAAGAACAGAAATAGGTCCTGAGATGCCTGGTTCTCTACGACATTCTCAACACACAGCATGGACTGAAGAAAAGTACCTCAACCAGCAGATACTGACTGAGTTTGCCAAATACATGTATCCATGGTTTTTTGATTATGAGTTTTCATTCTACATCCAAGACACTGTCTTTATTTTTCAGCAGGGGTAGAATTGTTTGTTGAAAATTTAATAATCAGGGGGAGGGTATAGCTCAAGTGGTAGGGCACATGCTCAGTACGTGTGAGGTCCTGGGTTCAATCCCCAGTACCTCCTCTAAAAGTAAATAAACAAATTACCTCCCCCTACAAAAAAAATAAATCAAACAACATTTTTTTAAATAAAATTTAATAATCAACTGGAAGATGAAGTGATGATTTAGCCTATCTATGAATGTGTGATTCTAGCCCTCTAAAGTTGATATGTTGCCCAATATTACTAAAATTCAAACACCCATTTTGATTTCCAAAAGTTCCCACCATGAGGAGTCAGATAAATCATATCCTAAGAGGTTTATGCAGCATCTGTTCTCCTTTCAAAGCCAGCGGGGTATAAGGAAAGGTGAACACATTGAGTATAGCATTCAGGGTGGCTGCTTTCTAATTCTAACTCCGTGGAAAGGTAGAAACAATTAATCAGATTTAAAAGCTTTTGCAGCTATTCAGAGAAGGGAGTTATTTAAGTCTCCTCTACTGCTGATTCAATGGATGTCACTCACCACCCCTCCACCTTCACCTTCATCCCACCTGGCAATCAGCAGCTTCAGGGGCACAATATTTGGAACCTCCTGTGAACTCCCATCATGGAAGGCTCTCACCTCAGTCCCCTAAACGCGATCAGTCAGAAAAGTAAAATAAAACAAAAAAAATCCCACAAGCATGCTCACCACAGCACCAAGAGAGCCTCAACTGAGCTTTATTTCCCCAATGATTCTGAGTCTTGTAATGTTAAAAATGGAGAAATACTTAGCTCAGGTTGAAATACTTAGTATTATTTCTATACTATTGCATAATCTCATTAAATTGGCACCCAAATTATATAACAGCCACTGGGGAACATATTCTAGTCTATGCTGCAGAGGGGGAAGAAAAAAATGTATATATATAATATATTTATATACTATATAGATAGATAGATACAGATATTTATATAATAGAGCCTTGAATTCTCCTCATTGGTGGAAATGTATCATATAGTTAAATCTGTTTTCCAGAATAAGCAACTTTGCAGGCTTTATTAGACCATAAGCACGCATTTGTAATTTACCCTGTATGCAATTATACTTAGTATGCCTCTTCTTGTAAAAGGAGGCAATTTCACAGGTAGGGGAAATATGTATCAGAGCCATTTAACTGTGAAAATCAGACCTAACATCCAGACCTTAAAGGGAATCAGAATAAGTCCAAAGAGAAATAGACAGCTGGCCTTGGAAAACCTTTCTGGCTTTGCCTTTTCCAATACAAAAAGCAGTAGGTAAGTGTGGTTAGGAAGGCAAGGGATAGACGTTGGTAGAAATGAATTAAGCAAATAGCAAACATTTAGGTCAGTTGCAATTTTTAGAGTGATAATCATCATTGAAAATTATTGGTGCGGCTATATCAATCAGAAAGCAAAAGAACAGAAAGTGGTATGGTACAGAGCATTCCTATTCCTAATGTCACATACAGCAGCAACACTTTCTTACTGTAACATGCAATGCTGTACACTGGAACACTGGACATGAAGCGCTGTGACATTGTAACAGGTAACATGTAATTATCCAAACGGTTCAATGGTGAATGGCATGATCTATTATTCTCATTTTACAGAACAAGAAATCCAAAATCCAAACAGTGAATTTCATCCTTCACTTATGCCATGCTGCAGCAATACAGCGCGTTTTAAACTTTTCTTCCCAAACTGATGCCCAGCCGCTCAGCTTTAACAACACATGAACAAAACAAGGGATAGAGACTCCCCCAAATAAATAGGAAACAATATGTCTCAAAAATACGAGCAGACACGAAGCCTTGAAAAAAGAAACTCAACCATAGACAAAACTGCTCCAAGTGTATTAGTTTAGAATTTCTGGATCCTTGTCAAACACAACAAGTACCAAGTTCAATCTGTGAAGTTTACTGCCATAAAAGAATGTAGACACCCAGGACAGAAAGTGGCTTCAGAGGGCGTTGGCCCAGACTCTTCCATCAGGAAATTCTCTACAGTTGGAAAACTTGGGGGCAGGATGTCTGATTCTAGTTTCAAAAGCCCACAGAATTATCACGGAGCTCAAGAAATCCATGCACAAATATTTAACTTCACTGACACAGCACGAGGCGCCAGGCAGCCAGGTGCTGCCTGCTGCAGGGCCTCTGGAGGGATTTCAGCGGAGGCCCCGAGGAGGAAGAGGCCGGACACAGCGAGAGGTCGGCGTGGGCTCCGCCGCTCTGGGAAACCCAAGCTGCCGTTCAAGCACCAGCCCGTAAACACCTCACCGCGTTTCCTTCAAGCGCTCCAGTGTGTGGAATCATTGTTTCTTTTAAGAAGGCTTTTCCCTCGGCAATATTTGCCCAAGTATTTCCTCTGTACACAGTGTTTCTGAGCAATTAGAGTGAACAGGAGAGAGGAGGTCAGCAAAACGCAACCGGACACTTGTGTCCAGCGCTCAGAATAGCGCGGCCCGGACTCGGCCCCTGCCTCCCCACCCGATAGGCTTTCATTCACTCCTTCTCGGCAGTTACGTTTTGACCATTGTCATCGTTAACAAATGTCCAGCAGGCCCCATTTTTTTCCTTAGAATACCACCTCCTCCCACACACATAAATACATCATCATAATATCCTCTAGTGAAAAACAGGTTTGAGTCTTGATGACTTCAAGTCTGTAAAATGCTCAGATCCTGACCTCCAGACAGACAAAAGCCACCATTTCACCATTTCATCTCTCTTTTCAAAATACAGAGCAGAAGAAGGAAAAAGAATAAGGTGGAGATGTTTTAGGGGCTTCTTCTTATCAATACAAACGATATAAAGACATCAATGATCTTTGTAAAATGAAGCAGGAGTAACAGCAAGAAGAGGACCCCTAGAGACTATCACCTCATTCGACTGAGTTCTAAGGGAACCAAATTGCTAACTAAAAACTTAAACAAAGATTTTAGAGGATTATATAAAGTAATTTTATGTACGCTTTAGTTTATTTATACATTCATTTATTCACTCTTTCCTTTAACAAACATTTAGTGAATGTCTACTTTGTTCCAGACCCTGTCTTTACTTTTTCACCTTTATTTCCCTAAAAATAATCTTCCCATAAATTCCATGCATTTTCAACAATCCTCTCTCTCTCTCAGTGTCCATCCGTAGACATGGAAATCTGTAGACTTATTCTTCCATCTGGACAGATGGGAGCACACTTCCTTTTGGACTTGGTTTTGAACGAAAGAGGAAAACCCCATGAAATATCATAATGGCTTTTAGTAAGAACACTGAGCAAACTTCTGAAATGGAGACCCATTTCAGCCAATATTGTCTTGCTGTACTTTGTGCTTCCTGAGTTGCTGGTTAGGTTTGATGTTAAGAAAAGGCCCCTCCTCACAAAGTCAGAGTTGCCAAGGCTGGCTGGGGAGTTACCTAGTCTTGCAGAGCCAAGGCCTTATCTCAAAGGATAAGGTGGAGTTTGCTCTTTTTCCCCTATTGCAAAATATGAGAATATTAAGTAATCTGCTTACGTCATACAGACCCCAAATCTTAGCTGACTTTTTAAAGGATAAAATATCCATAAGATTTCCTTCTGTTTGGAAAGAGCTACCTAGGATTCTTTCTTGCCATCTCAACCTCGGCTCACCCAACAAAATTTGCCTGTTTCCTCTAAGTGTGTCTGAAGTGAAAACTTAGTTCCTCACAGTCAGCATTTCAGGATCACTCTGGTAACATTCATTTGTCATCTACAGACCAATTCTGTGAAAATGCCTGGGCTGGGCCTGGAGCCTTTTGGTACAGAAACAAATGTGATATCTGAAATGACGTGAAAAATTTTAAATGTTTACCCACAGTCACCATTCCATACTAAAAATGTTAGCTTTAAAAAGCACGGTATGGGGGGAGGGTATAGTTCAAGTGGTAGAGCCCATACTTAGCATGCACAAGGTCCTGGGTTCAATCCAAGGTATCTCCTCTAAAAATAAACAAACAAATAAACCAAATTACGCACACCCCCCCAAAAAAAAACACACAGTATAAAGTAGCCAAAGAAAGAAGAGATGTTAAAAGCCTCTATTTTAAAGGTCAAAACTGACACTTGGTTTTCTTTCTCAAGAGTATCTCCTTAAGATTCACAGGCATAGAAAACAAACATGGTTACTGGGGGACAAAGTTGGAAGGGATGGATAAATTGAGAGGCTGGTATTAGTAGATACAAACTACTATGTACAGAACAGATAAACAACAAGGTCCTGCTATACAGCACAGCGAACTATATTCAGTGGCTTGCAGCAACCCATAATGAAAAAGAATATATATATATATATGAATGTATGTATGTATATAATTGAAACACTATGCTGTACACCAGAAACTAATACATTGTAAATCAACTATACTTCAATTAAAAACTGGGGAGACAAAAAGAAAAAAAGTATTTCTTTAAGCCAGTAACACAAGTGCACAAGACAAATTATGTGAAAACAAGCTTTAGGTCTTTAAATATATCCCACATGGATAAATTCATTATTTAAACAGAAGGTGACTCCTCTTCTGACTCACTCTCCTCTTAGTGAGTTTTGCAGCTGATGGTTTTCTACTGAGTCTTTAGAATGTGGATTCAATGTCATGCCACCCACTGCGAGTAAAGCTGAACCAGGTGAACTGAAGGTGGGGTTGGCAATCTCAGCCTCTCTCCTCTCCTCAGAACCACAGCCTCAGGAAGAGCTGTGAGGGAGCATCTGGCCCTGGCCTCCAGGCTGAGCCGATCCAATCACTCCGTATTGAGTGACCTTAAGAAGAACTTTTAAAGTATAAACATTTCAGAGTAACTAGAGTCATTGGAGGTCACCCTAATAATCATTTAATGGGAGTGCATCTTGTTTGTGCAAATTATTTTAAAAAACAAAGTTTTATCTTAAGTTTACTTTTGCCAAGGGTGCTGCAATATACTTTGACCATGTTTATCCAAGAAGCAACAGAAATAACTACTTGGATAAAAGGAAATATGTCTGATAAAAGAAATGTTAGGTGTTCCAGCTCCTTGCCCTTTGAATTTGATCCTTAAAATCGGAGCACCAATGCCTGCCACAAATGTACCAGAAACTCAGCTATTTTGGAACAGAAATAACAGCCTGCTCTCCCTCAAAGACACTCTTTTCTATGCAATTGAAAACATGAGACAGACTCATGTCCTTGAGGAAAACATTCCCACTCGAAATCCTGCTTAGAGTTCTTGACAGTCAAGTCATCTGTTTCTTCATTCTCAACCACTGGGACCATGGATAGATAAAGCCGTCACACCCATCTCTATTTCAACTTCCTTACACTTTCACCTGGAGTAACTGTAAAATGTAAGTGCTCCCACCCCTACCGGGGGAAGCGAGGTGAGGATATGGGAGAGTCGGAGGGGAGGGCCCTGACTACAGTTTCATGACTTGCACTACAAGGAGGCCATACTGTTGGATCACCTCCACAAAACAACGAGACCACGAGCAACCATCCTCCACCAGCAGCCATGTCTTGTAAGACATGTGATTAATCCAAGCTCCAATCGACATGAAACATAATCGTTCAAACACAGTCTTAACCAGAAGAGAAAACACACAAAATCCACGCGGCAAGCTGAATCCTCACAAAGCCAAACAATTTTACAGATGTTTCCGCCACTTTTTGTCTTTTGTTTCTCCATAAAGAAACCTGACTCCAGGGTTCTGTGCTGTTCATTACCCTGTTGTCTTAATTTTGTACTTGAAAATCAAGGGGAAAACTTCAGGAAATACACTTCTTAGTCAAAGCCTTAAGAAATCCATGTATAATATTCTATTTTAATAGACTGCTGTCAATCCTACAGACCTTACAAACTCAAGAACGATTTATATCTCCTGTGAAGTTAGCTAGAAGGCTATTCACAAGGAACACACACACACATACAAACTCACACACAGAGTACATCTCATCCCCAAGCTTTCTCACTGATTTTTCTACCTTAACTGTCCTGAAATTATAGGGTATTTGCTCAATCCTACATTAATTCTTATCTTCATATGCTATAACTTTAAGATTCTTATCTCCTTTTTGACACTGGGACAGTGACAGAGTCACCACAATGGAGGTTTAACATCATGGGTTACAAGACTCTTAAGACAAAAGTTTTATTATTTTGCTTTCACTAACTTGGCATTTCCCCACAGTCATGTTGTAAAAGTGCAAGGAACCCATAAAACAATATGAAAGAAAATATTGCGGTTTCCTTTTTCCTAAGAAATGCAGGCATCAAATTCTTATTAGTCAGTCTCAAGAGCACACACGCAGGAAAGAGGGAGGAGGGAGGTGCAGGGAGAGACCAGCCCTCCAACACGACACGGTCTGAAGAAACTTACTAAGGAAACCTTTCAGCCACACTATCCCAACAATTCCAGGTGCCAGAGGAGCACCCCTTGCCTGGGACCTGGCTGAAGCGGCACCCTAGAACACACAGGACCCAGCCTCTTTTACCTGAGCCCACCCACTCCCCAGTCCCAGTCTCTAGTAGACATTAAATACTTACTGGATGGTACCAATCTGACTAGAGTGTCCAAAACACATACGAACTCTTCCTTGGGTGATTTTACAGGGCAGAATTTATGACATGGTTCCCCAGCAAGGTTCACTGAACTCTTAAGTACTGTCTAGAACCTTGATTACTTTTCAAACTGTCATTATGAAAATTAGTGACACCTGGTGTATCTGTGATGCCTTCACATACTTACTTTAATAAATATTAATTAAGCCCTACCTTCTCACTATCAATTAATCACTGCTAAGTCAAGAGAAGAGAGAAGGAAAGGCACGCTGAAAGCACCCAGCACCAGCTGAAATTTAACTCTTACCTGGTTTGTAGCTGGCACTGGGGAACATGAGCAAAAGAGGTCCTGGAGGTTTTTTAAGGAAGAAATGCTTGCCCATCTTTTCCTAACTGAGACGCAGCCATAATTACCACTCTTTATATCCTCAGCTTAGACCCATGTTTCCTGCAGCAATGGTATCATTCTCCCTCCGTAACATCTGTTTCTCTACCCCGCAGGCAATAAGGAAAAATTTTAGAAGATACTGCCAAATACATTTATATAAATCTAGCAGCTTCCTTGAATTAGTCATTGGAAGGTGGTTAATATTATCAGGCAAAATTATTTAGTTTTGATGGAGAGGCACAACTGACATAGGCATCTGCTTTAAAGTAAGACCCCTGTTTTTTGGATGTTGTTATTAGCCAGGCAGGACCACCCTGATTCAGACACTGATGGGCCAGTATACTTCTCAAGAATTACTTTCTGTGTTGAAGCAAAATGTGGAGATTAAGGAAGCTCCACAGAAAACCGTGGGTTTCTAACTTCAAAAATACAAGCTACGTGCCATGCATGCGCGCTATTACAAAGACATAGGTATGTACGTATACACTTCCCCAGACCCGTCAGGCTCACCTTCTACTTCTTCTTCATCACACACATGCTTAAGGAAGGAAGCACCTCTGTCCAGGACAGCTTCATCCTCCATCCTATAGTAATAAAAAAGAAAAAAAGAATGCTCAGACTTCTCCTGGAGTGAGCCACCAGATGCTGCCCAGCTTCTGGGCAGGTGAACCTGTAAGCCGCTGTTCATGTCAACGGGGCAGAGTCCCTCCGCCTTGGGTGTCTGCTGCTCCTTCGCTCCTTCAGCTCCTCTCAGCTGGTGCTGGAGAATATGCCGGTCCCACATAGCTTCGGTCCTAACCTTGAGAGGGCACCCACGGGGACAGGTGAGAGAAAATCATCTCAGTCCTCCAGGCTGGATGCCGGGGGTTCTCTCCTTTGGGATTTGCACCCAAAAAAAAAAAAAAAAAAAAAAGATGAAAGGAGAAAAAAATACCAAGAGAGGAAGTTTGGTGTGCCTGGAGTACTCGTGATGATCGTTTGTGGAAATCCAGCTTCGGTGCTCAGCTCTTTAAACACCCACTGCATAAAAATGTATACCCTCACACACACACACACACACACACACACGCACACACGCACACCCACCCACACACAGAGAGCGGCGGGGAGTTAGGCTAGTGCACAGTGGGAGCCTAGCTTCCAGCCAGCCTCTTAATACCAGCACAGCCCAGTATTCTCTGTTGAGTGGCAAGCTTTGAGTCACATGTTGGCCTTACGGAAATCTGACATCTGAGGATTATCCAGCAACCCGGCGTCGGCAACGGTCACATATATATGCCACTCATTCATTCATTTTCCACATTCTTATCACATGTCTCTCTCTGTGTATAGCTGTCCTGTTAACTCTTCCCCAAGGGGCACAAAGTTCCTCATTTTGTAGCCACATTATGCTGTCCTCCTGTCTCCTTACATAATAGGATCGCCTCTGCAATTTCATATGCTAAATAAGACCTCAGAATCCATCCAAGTAATGACAGCGTTTTCACAGCCTCCCGATGCCAAACGTGTTTCTACTTTATAGAATGAGTTAAGGTTTATTTCCATATTCTGTGACTCCTTTTCATTGCACTAACTTTGACATACAGAATTCCATGAACTCTATTTATAGTGAAAGCAGAAAGAAATCCCAAATTGCTCAAATGCTGCTTGTGTCCTACGGATCTAGAAACAAAGAACTTTCTCTGGGGACAGCTGCTCTATGTCATACCGTACATGAGCTCTGCCAGAGAACCAAATGTTCACTCTGTATTCTGTTCATCCAATTATATGCTCAGGCATTGAATCCCGTAGGTCTGCTTTCCATATTGTCTCTATAACGTATTCTTGTGCTTCCCATATTTGTTATAATCTACGTGGAGAAGCACTGAATTCACATTTCCCTCCTTTCTATTTTAGGAGTATTTCCATCTCACAAAGCAACCATCTGAGCTTAAAAAGTCAGAAACTTGGTGTCAGGGAGACCCAGGTTTAAAAAACCTAGCCCCTAACACTTAGTATTTGTATCACCTGGAGCAAAGTATCCAACATTGTTGAGCCTCAGTTTTTCCATCTATAAAATTGGGGGTCAGAATATCAGCCTGGCAGGATTGCTTTGCAATTCAAATTAGGTGACAGATGTGAGAGCACTCAGTTTTGTGCCTCGCACCTGTTACGTGTTTAATAAAGGTATATTTCCGTCCATCCTTCTCTTTCTTTTCCCTTGACTTTACCAGTGGACAATGCCATGAAGAAACTTATTACTTCTGGAAACTTACAGAATATCTTATTTCAGGGGTATGGGCCTTATACACGAAAGTGCATCCTGATGTATGTCTTTTTCCTTCTCTACACTCTAACTAAAACTATAAAACTAAATGCGAACAGGATATGGCTCAGCTGTCAGGATCATAGCAAAAAGCAAATGCCTTGAAGACTTGAGAAGTCAAGTCAGTTATCAGCCTCTCTGAGCTTCTGGTTCCCGTGAAGATTAAATGATCCAGCATATTTGCTGATCCAGCAAACATTTATGTAGTGTCTGCTACATCCCTGGCCCTCTTCAGAGGGAGGGGAATACATCTGTGAATAAGGCAGACAAAACTGCCCAGAAACAAATCATAAATAGATGAACAAGGTGATCCTAGAGAGCACGGAGCGCTCTGCCGAAGAGGATAATAAGGCAGGGGCTACTTAGCATGAGATGGTTCGGAGGCGGCTTCTGACGAGTTGACATTTGAGCAGAGGCAAAAATGATGGCAAGGAACCAGACATCTGAAGATCTGGGGGCAGGACATTCCAAATAAGGAGAACAGCAAGTGCAAAGGCCCTAAGGTGGGAAGAAGGTTAGCACGTTCCGGGAACAGAGCGAGGTCAGTGAGGCTGGACAGAGAGACGGACGGTCAATGGGAGGTGACGATACTGGAAGCCATCAGGTCCCTGCAGGACACAGCGGAAGTGCTATGGCAGCCCCGGAAGGGTTTTAAGACGGAAAGTGACTTGAGCTGTTTCGCCTTTTAAAGGATCACTCTGGCTGCTATGTGAGAAATGCATAGTCAGGAGACAAAAGAAACTAGGAAACTATCTCAGACAAAAGAAACTATTTCAACCAACTGTGGAGAAACAGGTGTAGGGGGAGGAATCAAGAGTTCTTTTCTGGCCACTTTATGGTTGAAATACTTACTATACATGAAAGAGAAACTGTCAGGCACACCACTATATGTCTAAGTCTAGAGCTCAGGAGCCCAGGGCTGGAGATAAGAATTGGGGAAATCGATGAATAAGGCTGGTATCTGAAGCTATTACCAGATGAAATCATCCAGGAAGAAAACAGAGAAATAGAGGCGTTGACCTAAGACCAAGTGCCGGGCATGCCGACACTGACACGCAGAGCAGAGGAACAAAAGCAGTCCATGAGGTGAGAGGAAAACCAGGGAAGAGTGATGTCAGGGAAGCTAGGAAAGGAAGAGCGTGCGGCTACCAAGAGGCTGAGAAAGATGGAAACAGAGAAGAACTTGGGTTTGGCGACATGGAGGTTGTTGGTGATGACAATCAAAGCACCTGAAACAAACCTCCACCCATTCACTCATTCAGTAAATACTTGCTGGGTATCTACTGGGTGCCAGGCACCCTGCTGGCACTGGAGATCCAGTGCTGAGCAAGACAGACAAAGGCTCTGGTGTAATCACATCTGCTTTCTCTGTCCAAGGGGCAAGAACCCCTCAGTATTACAGCCCTTGTGGACCTAGATGAGTATGACAGCTTAACATGGAAATTCCTTCAAAGACCTTGGAAACACAGCAAAGCCTGGAGCCTGGACTACTGCATGGACACTCAGAAAACTGTCTTCCCTTCGGGAAACAAAGAGTAGTTTAGCCCACATTTTTTCTCAGAACAAATGCTTTCCAGTCCTATCGACCTACAGAATCCAACACCAATTCCTGCAAAACATCATTTCTGCACCCCACCATGAATCAAGCTGGTCCCAAAGTGGTCTACTGACTTTCCACATATTCCCTAAATAAAATGTGTAGCCTCTGCACCTAAGCCCTTCCCCAAATCGCATGCAACAAACAATCAAAGCAGAAGTAAAGGAAGAAGGCAGGAACAACTGAACAACCGTACAAATATTACAGCCCAGAGCCCGCTTCCTAGATGGAGAAAGCCACCCAGCATAACTAAAGCACCGTCTGTGTCAGAGTGCGAATAACGCTGGGGGCATTCCTTGGCTCTTTGGTACATATTTCACATTCCCTCCAAGACTATACATAGCAAGTAATGAGAAACCTAGTTCTTTCTGATGGACAATGCAGAGCTTCTGTCAGCAGCCTCTTCCCCTGTAGAAAGTGAAAAAGAAAATGCAAACTGAAGATACAAAGCCTGCACGCCCAGCGCAGCCCTGGCCGGAGAGCAGGTCCGGCCTGGCACATCTGGGCTCCTGCGCCAGGCACAGGGGCTTCACGGCGCTTTTTCCTCTTGACGCCACAAGCGTCAGTTATTTGGGTTTGTGTCCCCTTCCCCCAGACCTTCTCAGCGGCTGCTTGCTATTATTAGTAAGACAGAGATATCTTTTAAAATGACCGTCTGACCCCACCAGTTTTCCCCTTTATCAGTAGGAAGGAATGAACTCATCGAGTCCTTAATCAGGTCCCCAAATCCATTCTAAAAAGTTCCTTTCACACGAGCTGCACTCGCAGAAAACAAAGAAGGGAAGACGCAGGCTTCTAAGCGGCTCCCTAGGCTGTGCACAGCGCCAGCGGGAGGCAAAGTTCAGAATAGACTTGGAAGCTTCTCACCAGCATCACGGGGATAAGGGTCATACCAGTCAGTGTAAAACCCACACGGGGCCCATGCTGCCTTCCCTCAGCAGGGCTTCTGACAGGAGAAGTTAGACCCCTTCCTCGGAAGCCCCAACCAACCTGGGACTTCTCTTATCTTCCGTTATTCTAGGACACGAAAGTGATTTCACTGTAACACATGTCAAATCTGCTGCCAAATGGACCGGCTCTCACCGGCCGGTCCTAATCACCACACAGGCTTGTAAGGGTGACTTAAGCCCGGCACGAGAAACATTTGTGCAAAACTGTCAGCCATTGGGCCTCGGGCACCCATCGACATTCCACCCCTCTGAGTTCCCACCCCCCAGAGCCCTCGCCAACTGCCAACGTGCTCACCAGCTAGTCCACACAGCGCCAGCAGCTGCCACCCAGCCAGTCAGCAAGTGGCAGGCCGCCAGCACACAAGTTTCAGAATGCAAGCCTGCCCATCACAGGGCTGCTAAAGGTTGAAGGTCTTTGGTGTGCTAGCCTTTAGATTCGCCTCACTTGCCCTCCCCACTCCCTTCTCCCATCCCTCCCCTCTCCTGCCTCCCACAGTAGCATTACACTCGTCTCTATAGCAACAGCATCTGGTTTCAGGGTTATAACTAATGCAGAGCAGTTCTCCTCCTAACCTAAGGCTTTTGCCAAAGGATGCACTAGCAGCAAAAAGGCTGCTGCCTAAGGTGGAGCCACATGTTCCCTTGTCACCCCAGGACCACGACTGTGTTCTGAGCTGCACGATCACGGCAGCAGCCGCTCTCAAACCCCTCCCCAACTTTGGCACCCTGGTCTGTGCATAGAGGATCCACTCAGGGCTTACAGCCCCACTTCCAGGGCCAACCCTCTCTCCACACCCTGCTCTCCACCTAAAGAGGCTGTGTGTAGATTGAATGAGTAGTGGGGCTTTCTGACTACTTCCAAAAAGGCACCAGGTAATGGCACCCCGGGGAGCAGAATAGCTCCAGCTGTTAGCAAGTCCATACCTGAGTCTGACACCGCTGGTTCTTTCCGTGCACACAGCTTAAAGTTTGCTCGTTAACCTCAAATTCAAACTCACCTCCTTTATCCTAACTAGCTTGATCTGTTTACAACAGCCAGTGAACCCCATATTCTCTCACGTTACAGCAGCTTTCCTGTGCACAGCAAATGTTTAAACAGTCCTTTACACACATGCCCTCACAAACCGAAGTCATGCGCGCAGGGGAGTGGACAAATACCAGGAAGCGAAAGGTTGGATCATTACTATTAGCTGTTGCTGCCATGAAAATTATATTTACACTGTGCATAAGGGCTTTTACTTGAGGACTGAAAGGTGTTAATCTCAGGTCTCTGAGCTCAAATGCAGGCTGTCCCTGCTACTCAGCTGGTCATAGATCAGATGGGAGGTAAAAATCAGTATTCTCCTGGCGCTTTTCCAGGAGCCACACAGAATTCAACAATTAGTACTGATATCTAAAATTGTACACTCACACACACATCTCCAAATTCTGTTTCCTATTCAAATCATTTCTAAGAAGTCAGGAACCATTTTCATTACAAATCACTAGCAAATGTAATGTTTTCTTTCAAACTTTTTAAACCACACAGTGTTTTATTGGTGCCTTTGTTGTTTTGGAAAGTCTGTGGTCCACATTTTCAACAGACACATCAAGCAAGAACAGTATCCGTTCTCCAAACCACAGGCGACAGGGGAGAGTGGTCACAGAGGCTGCAAAGAGCACTGCCATCTTTTGGCAACATGTGTTCACTACAGGGAAGCGGAGGGCAAGGGCGGAGGGCAAGCCGCAACTGTTCCTTTCCTCACTGCACTGTCCCCATGCGGAGAGAGCCTTTCAGTCCCACAGGGAGGAAAAGAGAAGGACGCAGTTGTCAGCTTAACCGTGGAGACTGCTGGAGCTCCAGATCTCCATGCTGGGGAAAAGAAACATCAGTGTGGCAAACGCGATAAGCCTGACTCACGGCAGAGGGGAGTCCCAGAGATCAGGCGGCAACACAGCAAAGCAAACGCCCTGCGCAGAGCTCAGGCACGCCCCAGTCAGCCTGGCGATTCACACAGGCCCTGGGCCAGGGAGACGTGGGGGCCAGCCCCGTGCCACATCACACCGCAGACTGCATAAAAGGTGAAAATGGAATCCGGAGCAGGGTCAGGCCAAACATAATTCTGGTCTGGATTTACAAACTGCATTAAAAGTTCATTTGTGCTCTTGGGCATTTATCCCAGAGAAATGAAAACTTCTGTTCGCACAAAATCCTGTACAGGAATGTTCACAGCAGCTTTCTCTGTAATGGCCAAAGACTAGAATTCGCCCAGATGGCTTTCAACAGGTGAATGGTTAAACCAGCTGGTACACCCATACCATGCAGTATTGCTTAGCAATAAAAAGGAACAAACTATTGACAAACAAAACAAACTAAATGAATCTCCAAGGGATTATGCTATTTAAAAAGGCTGATCCCAAGAGGCTACATACCATATGGTTCCATTTATATGACATTTTTGAAATGACAAAATTTTAGATGTGATGGACAGACTAGTAGTGGCCAGAGTGTAGAGAAGGCAGAGGCGTGGTGGGTGGAGGTTGCAGTGGGGTGTTCATGGTTATAAAAGGGCAACATGAGGGACCCTTGTGGAGCTGGCCCTGTTCAGCATCTTCCCTGTGGTGATGGGTATATGAATCCACACAGGTGATATAATTGTATAGAACTTAAAACACACACACAGAGAAATGAGTACAAATAAAACTGGAGAAATCTGATTAAGTTCAGTGGATCATATCAGTGCCAAAATCCTAGTTGCAATATTGTACTAAAGTTTTGCAAAATGTTAACAGTGGGGAATAGCAGCAGTGTACATGTGATCTCTCTGTGTTATTTCTCAAATACACATGTGAGTCTACAATTACTTCAATAAAGATTTCCATTTTAAAAAGGCTGGTTTTCCAATCTGCTTTTTAATATTTCCCTTGAAAACTTCATAGCTCACGATGGCCAGTCACAGAAGCTGGTCCGTCTCTGCACATGCAGAATCAGGTAACACTGAGTGAGTGCAAATCCCGGGTGTGCCTTTTAGGAACTGTGTGACCTTGGGAAAGTCAGTTAACCTCTCATTCAGTGTCCTTTAAAATGACCCTAAAACACTTCATAAATGAGTTAGGACATTAAGTAAGTTCCCAGAGTAAATAAGTTCGATTCATTACTAAATCTAAGGTCCCAACGGTCCAGAGAGTATAGTAGTTATTAACAGTCCCACAAGCCCGAAGGCCGTAACTCTGTCCCCAGGAGCAAATGCATGGGAGCGTCAACTGGGGAGACTGGTGATAAGTGCCCAGCAAGGCCGAGGACCAACCTCCTCTCTCCCACCTTCCCCATGCTGAGGAAGAGCGTGCAGGCTCAGGGGAGGTGACCGATGGAGGCGAAACCTCTGCAGAGGGTGTTAAGTGCTGAAAAGGGAACGGCTTGCCTGACGCCTCAGACATCCCCCCAACTCAGCCTCACATCCACTCTTTAATTTTTTCAATGGGCCAATCCACGGGCTTTCACGACCATCACATGCTGCTGTTTGCGACCAGAGTTCCACTGAAGAACGGAACAGTCTCATTCCTACCTCAGGAATGCAGCACTGTGTCCATGGGAAGTTTTCTCAGAGTTTAGACTGTTAGGTTCAGGAAAAGGAGTCTTCCTTCTCAACTCTTAACTGTCAACTGCCCTTTTTTAAGGGCCCTGGTGTGAAAATCAGAAAGGTCCTAAGAGAGGGTTCAGGGGAGAACGGAAAGGCTGGGGCGGCTGCGTGAGAGCCAGGAGGGCAGCCGTGGGCATGTCCAGCCTGTCCCCTACCCCCTCCTCCCCACTGTCAGGTCTTCAGCCAAGAGCCAGCTAAACCAGCAGCCGAGTAAAGAAAGCAGAGCAAGCAAGAGGGTATAGCTCAGGGGCAGCGCCTGCTTAGCATGCATGAGGTCCTGGGTTCAATCCCCAATGCCACCATTAAAATAATAATAATAAAATAATAAATAAATAAAATAGACTAATTACTTCCCCTTCAAAAAAAAGCAAAGGGAAGAAGACAAGACAACCCACCAGGCAAAAGGGAAGAAAAGGACTCCTATAGCTGTAAACCCATCCTGCAACACGTGCCCTAGCACATCCAGGCTTAGAAGTGAGTGTATGATGGCCGGATGGCCGCCCCCACTGATGGTTTCTAAATGGTTTCTCTGCCCCTGAACTCATTCCTCACTTATCCACCCATTTATAAAACACAATTTGGCATCATTCTCCTTTTAAAAATCATTCAGTATACTGAAGATGAAGTGCAAACTGCTCAACATGGAACTTAAGGCTTATTATGAGCTTTCCACACGTAGCTGCTGCCATTCCCGCCATTCCAGTCCCTGCACAGGCTTCCATGCTTCCATGTACATGCTGTTTCCTCTAAACATTGTGTCATCCTAATTAACCCATTCCAGACCCAACTCTCTAGAAAGCGCTCCACATTCTCAGACACACCCTTTCCCAAGAAGAGCGTGCTTCTTCCTGTTCTCCACTGGCTCCTCTAACATGCCTGCTTCTCATGCAGCCTGTTCAATGCTGCACCATCACAATCATTAACCTCATGCAACTGGATTGGACACGTCATGGCAGCCGTCTCCACCACATTAGGACCTCTTTGAGAGGGGTATCATCTTTCTAAAGTCTTTCTACTTCCAAGGTCAAGTACAATCGTTACACATAATAAGTGCTCATGAAATGGTAATGAATGAATGCACCAATCAATCAATCAACCAGTGAGGAGCAGGTACAGTGAGGGTACATATATGGTTGGTACTAAGCGCATCTCTGAGTTTAAAGACCCTGAATGTAGTGTTCAAACAACATGAACCCCACACACAAGCTAATTTCGAATTACTTGTCTAGTATCCAACTGAAGAAACAGTGATTTGCTCCAAAGCTAGAGTGGGGAAATGGTATGTTGTATTTATTCCCTGAAAGATGTTATGTCTGTGGATGAATTAAGGGATTTTTTTTTAAAGAATAATCTTAACTATTTAATTTTCTCTTTATTGCCTAACTTTAGAACTTAACCCATCACATAGACTGTAACTGTACTGTATTATACAGAATTAAATTCAAATGAGGGGGAGCTCAGTGGTAGAGTGCCTGCTTAACGTGCACAAGGTCCTCGGTTCAATCCCCAGTACCTCCATTAAAAAATAATAATAGTAATTTTAAAATAAATAAATAAATAAATAAATAAACCTAATTACCTCCCCCAAAACAAAAACCACCAAAATAAGCAAAAAAAAAAAAAAAAAAAAAACCCAAAAAACTAAGTTAAAAAAATTTGATTCCTTTTACACAAAAAAAAAATTCAAGTAAGAATTTCCCTTTGTCTGCTTTTAAAAAAAAGGTAAAGTGGTACCTAGCTCTGCCACATAGTAGGTTCTAAGAAAACATTTGTTCAATGACTATGTAGATGAATGGACTTAAAAATAAAGTACAGGCTAAACTGCTTTAAAAATCCAGAAAAAGCAGGAGAAACTATAAGAAAGCTCAATTTTGTCCTCAGGCCTGCAGCTGGACAAATAAAACTCTGTAATGTGTTTAGGCAAACCAATAAAGAAGCTGGATAGCAACTACCTACAAACGGAAATTAGGATTTGAAATGTCAATATAAACTTTGAGCTCTGGAAATTACAGCCTAACTTTAAATTGATACATAGTCAATGTTAATTATCTGAGTAATTAGCACAGGGATAGCACAGATATCCAGAGTTAATTTATACTTTTCATTGGAGTCTGTGATTTTTCATACATTCACTGTGGCTTTTACGGTGACCTCAGGTCAGATCCAGGCTGGCAGGTGGATGGGGACTCCAGAGCAGGAGTTTGTTCCAGGACACAGTGCCAGGAGTCAGCTGGATGGCATCTGAGCAGGTACTGCTCCTTGACCTTCCCACCTCTGACACCCAGAGCTGACACTGGAGGAAGGTGCCTTCCCTTTCCACCTCTACCCAAAGTGGCAGCCACACCGTTCACATCTTTCATCCTGAACCACCACACCTGCCGGTGAGGATGAGGCTCTCGGCATTTTATTGAGTTCTTGCTACATGCTGGGTGCTGTGCTAAGAGTCGTGCACGCGTTATTTCATTTGGAATGCTGTCAGCTTTTGTCCAGCCAGCTCAACGACAGGACAGAGCTGAAGGTTCTAGCTAAACGATTTCCATACTTATAACAATGTAGGGACTGAGATTAGGGACTCTCATCAACAATTAATTCTTTTTAAGTCTCATTTTTAAAACATGTACTACACTGTGCCAGGTATTACGCTAAGCACTTGACAGTGCTTGTTTGATTCAATCTTCATGGCAACCCTATAAGGTAAAAACTTTTAATGTACCCATTTAGAGTTGTAATTTGAAGTTAATAATTTACCCCAAATCACACAATAAGCATGACAAGAAGACCAGGCAGGAAGTTTAACTTAACTACTCTCCCATACCTCTTCATAATTAACTAATCCCTGCCCATCAGGCATTACCTTCAAGAATTTTCTTTCCTATTACGTAACTTCAATATGCCTTCTTATAACTTCAAATTGTAACACTCACACTCATCATTTTCTCTTTCTTGGTGCTTCTACTGGCCAAAAGTTGAAGCATCCCTAACAGGCTTCCCAAATAAATGCTTTTATTTTTACTTAGCAAACACTTAGGTTAAGCTGACTATGTGCCAGTCACTGAGGTAACTGCATCTACAAATATTATGAGTACATTTAATTCTCACACAACAATCTACTGAGGTATGTACCATCTTTATCATCATCTCTGAGGCACAGAGAGATTAAGTAACTTGCCCAAAGTGACACAGCTAATAACTGTCGAAGTCAGGATTCAAACCCAGGTGGGTCTAGCTCCACAAGTCTGTGCTCTTAACCACTACATGTCATACCGCCTCTCTTCAGCTGATTTGATTAATCTGTTCCAAACTCTTTAGGAACCCAGGATCACAAATACCAAATAGGCCTTTGGTGAAAGAGGAGACTCACCAGAACACCTAGAGTTTACAGACCTTTGACATTCATGAAACACCTCTTCCCCAACCCCACTTTGCAAATGCCCAAATTCACCAATATTACTGCAATATATAAATTCAGATATGATGTGTGGTCAAGTGTAACTATATGAGTTTCTGGATCCCTGAGGAAAAGGTTACCAGGATGACCTGCAGTGCAGGGCCATCCGCCAGGCTCAGTCTAGGTTCACCACTGGCGCAGGAGACCATCTCAAGTTTTCCTTTACAAAGTGCAAATGACTACATGGTATGACTCTTCAGGGATGCCAGCAAACAGCCAAAATCACAACTGTCAGATTCACACGTGCCAGGGATGCACTGTACCAAAAGCCCAAAGAATATATCACTCACCATATGGGTTACACTACTAAGACGAAACACTACTTCATCTCATCAATTTTATAAGCACAGTTCACTGTTACATGAACAACGAAGACATTTCTCTAGTCTATGCCCCCTTACTGATGTCTCTTTCCACAATATTGTTTAAAGTTTACCCTTTCTTTTGCTCAAGGAATCTCTCAGTGCATACTTGTGATCAAATTTTCCAAAGTTTACCTCATCTACTCATTCATTTAACCGGTTTATTGAGTGTCTACTCTGAATAGGCCTTATTCTAGACACGAAGGATAAATCCATATTGGGGAAATAGACAAAACAAAATTTAAAAGTAAATTGTATAATACGTTAGGTGATACTGCTATGGAAAAACGTAAGCAAGGAAGAGATTTAGGGAGTGCTGGTGGACAAAGCAGGGCGGGGGTCAGTTTTAAACAGGCAGTTTAGGAAAGCCTCACTGAGTGACACTCTGAGTGAAGACCTGAAGGAGGTGAGGAAGTGATTATTAGAGAAAACAGCAAGGGCAAAGGCCCTGAGGCAGGAGAGTCTGGTTGGCCATCTCAGAACATCAGAGGCCAGCATCTAGAGCAGAGTGAATAGGGACGGTAGGAAATACGGTGAGAGAGGTCAAGGTAAAGGACAGGCAGGCTGCATGGCCTAGGAGGCTACGCACAGGGCTTCAACATTTACTCTGAGCAACTAGAAACCACTGGGAGGTTCTGAGCAACAGTAACATTTCCTCAAGCTTACAGTCTTCTTCACTTTTTAAATCTTTGTCATTATATAAACAACTCTATTAAGGATCTTCCTGGAACCTACTTCTACTCAGAAGGTCTTCCTGGGACCACAGCACAGAAGTTCCAGGCAGGGTCTGCTGGGGCAGCATCCTACGGCAGCCAAGCCAGAGCCTGGCCCAGTCCTCTGTCTGCAGACCAAAGAATGGACTGACCCATCTTAGAAGACTTTATCCCCAGCGTTCAGCACCTGCACACTGACCTCAGCCTCATAAAGGTGCTAAGCAACGTGTCAGCTCTCTGAACTAAGGCCAATCAGCATTAACTTATCCACCTAATCTGTGTTAACTTCTGCCAAACTAAGCCTCCAAGTTTATGACTTATGTAGTTGCCACCTAGGTCCTCACCTAACTGTGCCCCAGGGATGGCAACGCTTAGTGCCAGAAGATGCCAAAGCAGATGACTAATACGTAGACATCAGGAGAACAGCATGAAATTGATTTGTTGGTGGCTATTTAACAGCCATGATTCAAATCTATGCTCTGAATATTTTTTAAAATGTTGCTTTTAAGTGTAAACTTTCTGGATTAACTTTGCGAGAACAGGAAGGACACAGAAAGACTGCAAATTCCTCCGTTACCTCTATTTATGGTATTTTAGGAGGAAATGTCCTCAGCCCCATCCCTTGCCTAAGAGTGGAAGAAATGCTTGTTTGGCTCTAGTGGCTTCTTAGCAAGGAGCAGGTCACTCCACATAAGTAAGGTCCTCCCCAACTTAAAAACACCCTCTTTAATTCTGATAGATAAAAAGAAACTTCATTGTGCTGCATACAAGAAATTGACACAAAATTGTAAGCTGACTATACTGCAATTTTTAAAAAGTATAAAATACAATAGACAAAAATAAATAAATAAATAAATAAAAATAACAGCATCTTATCAGAACATTAGAAACCATAGCCATGATTCTCAAATTTCAATGATCTATGTTTGGTATTGTTTCGGCCACTGCATTCTTCAATTAGTAAATTAATGCTATAATTTCCAGAATTAAGTCTCAAGTCTTTTTCAATAGATCTTAAATTCTTTTCACACTCAATGATGAGTAAATGGCTCTTTTCAAATGAAAAAAGAAAAAAGAAACCTACAAGATATAACTATCAAATGCAGTATGCAGGTTGAGATCCTGATATAGGCAAAATTTTAAAAAAATTTTTGAGACAATTAAGGAAGCTTAAATATTAACTGGGTATTCGCTGATACTAAGGAATGATTGTTAATGCTATCAGGTATGACAATGACATAGGGGTTACACTTTTTAATGTCTATATTCCTTAGAAATATTTAATTAATTTGTGAAATGATATGATGTAGCATTTACTTTAAAATATTCCAGTAAAAAAATAAAAGGGGGTGGGCGGTAAAAAGTGTGACACAAGACTGGCGATATATTGTGAATGTCAGAGCTGGGTAATGGGTAGATGGAAGTTCATTGTACTAGTCTCTCCTCTTCTGTTGATATTGGAACTCTTTCAAACCAAAAAGCTTTAAAATTCATTTTTTTCGAACTACCCTATATAAACCTCCCTCCTTCTACACTCAATGCATTCCAGAAAACATGTTAATATAAAAATTAGAACAAATATATTTACATGTTATAAAGACAGTTCTGTTCCCAAAGGTTAAAAAGCTCTAATGCTCACACTCAAGTCCTTCATTTCAGACATAATAAATTTAAATGCATACGAAGTATTCCAACATGTTTTTTCTTTTCCTTCGCACCTTAATCCACAGGCTCTCATCCAAAGAGTACTGGATTGACTTTGGCATGCCTAAGACTTTCCAGCTTAGTCAAAACAAAGTGAAGTTTATGGTACCTATGTTTCTTAGTATTAGCATCAGCATTTAAAAATTTTCCCCTCATCTGTGTAAAGGTGCATGGTAAAATGCAACAGAGCATTCAAATATCTGCAGCAACAAACACTGAGGTGCAAATAAACCTGGTGATGCTGACAAAACAGAACCGCAGGCTCTGTGAGATGCCTCTGTGAATTCACCACAAGTCTCTGAAGGAACACAAGCCCCATTTGAAAGATCAGTTACGGGGTTTCTTATTTATCAAAGCATAGTTTATATGAAAGCCGAAACTACAAAAGTCAGGTCTTGCCTGACATACAAATGTTTGATGTATAAGACAGTGAGCTTTCTTTGGGACCCTGGAAGAGCAAAAAGTAGCCCCCAAACCACCACAATCCCTTATACTGTTAGACACTGGTGAGGTACAAGGCAAGAGTGGACGAAGGATGCTCTGGAGACACCACATTCTCTTCTTGCCAAACACAGGACACATATATTTCCCAAAGAAGCAATATTGTATTTGTTGGTTACATTCCAAAGCCAACTCACAAAAATCTATTTACTGCAAATGTGGCCAAAGTATAGTAATAATAATAAAAGCTAATACAATAAGTGCTTTGTATGAATTATTTAAAACTTATTACCAGTCCATGAAATAAGTGCTATTAATATCCTCATTTTATGGACAATGAAATTGAGACTTAAAGACGTAAGCAGTTAAGGGCATATAGTGATGTAATCTATATACGTTATCAGCTAATAGAATTGAAATAACTAATAACAGTATAGCACTAAAAGCATTGTTTTGCTAGAGAATGAATGAAATAGGCTTCTGTGGGCTCGAATAGAATCTTAAGCATCATTCTAATACTGTTTTCTCTGAGGAAATACATTTTGAGATTCAAATAACCATATATAATGACTACATTCCAAAAATGAGTTGGAAGCAGCATGTATTTGGTTAGAAAGGTCATCAAACAAATAACCAAAATTAGAGGATAAATAGCAGTGTTATCTCTAATAGATAATCACAAATAAAACTAACCACAATCAGTTGAGACAAACCTACTCCAAGAAAAAATTACATACACACATTGTCTAAGGCAAGTTACTACATTTTCTTTTCTCCTTATCTCAAAAATCAATTATCTGGATAAACACATAACAGCCAAAGACCAAAGTAAAACATCAGTCAGTTCTTAAAAGATCTGTTCTGCGTCATAACATTCCCTCTCTAGAGATTTGGGACTTGCTTGTGAACTGTTACCAACTTGAATCAATTTCACTAGTTAAAAAGAAAGAATTACTTCTTTACTGAAGTATAAGAAGACAATTCCCTTTGTGAAGAAGAGTCTCAGAAGAAGTTAAGATTACCTTCTCTCCAATGTCCATTCGTTTTAACTTTCACAGTCCTCCCAGCTTACTAGTTGGAGCCAAGCTGAAAAGGAAGAGCCTGAAACAGTGCAAAGTCAGACTGTCACCACCCCATTCCAGCCTTGACAGAGTCCTCCAAGTCTGTTCTGTAAGTCTCCCTGCCTGTGCTAACAGTTCTATAAAACCAAGAGTCAACACCAGGAAAGACTGGCTAAGGACAAATGATGGCACTTACACCAAAAGGAAGCGATGACCAGCTGAGCATTGCCTGTTGCTGCTACATTCACAGAATCATTCCGTTTACGATGGGCTTTGAAAGGCAAGCATAGAATAAGCACCTACAGATAAAAAACAACCTGCAAACCTATATAGATGCAATTTTGTTATTAGCCAAATCATTTATTGCTTCATTACACTACTGACTTGCACTGTTTTGTCACTGGCCCAAGCATTTGTAGAAAAATCTTATTCACTCTTAGTAAGGATTAAGTCTACTTAAGGAAAGAAACTTTGATGTCTGGACAAAATCTGGAGTAGTATTCTGTGTCCAATTTTGATCCTCTAAAAAAAAAATCAGTAAGGAATTTTTATATGATTAAAAATTAAAATTAAAATTATATATTCTATAATATATATTTATACATAAGTATTTATTTATTTAATTATAAATAAATAAAAATTTTTTAAATGGGCAGAAGATCTGAATAGACATTTTTCAGAAGATATACAAGTGGCCAACAGGCACATGAAAAGATGCTCAATGTCACTAATACTAGAGAAATGCAAATCAAAAAATCTACAAACAACAAATATTGGCACGGATATTTGTGGAGAAAAGGGAACGCTAGTACATTGTTGGTGGGAATGTAAATTGGTGCAGCCACCATGGAAAACAGTATGGAAGGTCCTCAAAAAACTAAAAATAGAACTACCAAGAGTACGATCCAGCAATTCCACTCCTGGATATATAGCTGAAGAAAATGCAAACACTAATTCTAAGAGACATGAACTCCCTTGCTCATAGCAGCATTATATACAATTGCCAAGGAAGCCACCTAGGTGTCCATCAACAGACGAATGCATAAAGATGTGAATATATATATATATATATATAGAGAGAGAGAGAGAGAGAGAGAGAGAGAGAGACAAAATGGAATATTATTCAGCCATAAAAAGAATGAAATTCTGCCATCTGCAACAACATGGATGGGCCTGAAGGCTATTACGCTTAGTGAATAAGTCAGACAGAGAAAGACAAATACAGTGTGACATAACTTATATGTGGAATTTAAAAAATAAAACAAACTAATGAGTATAACAAAACAAAAACAGACTCATAGAGAACAAACCAGTGGTTACCAGTGGGGAGAAGGAAGAGGGGATGGGCAAGACAGGGGTAGGGGATTAAGAGGTACAACTACTATGTATAAAATAAGTGAGTTACAAGGGTATATTGTACAGCACAGAGAATACGCTCAACATTTTACAATAATTTCACATGAAGTATAGAGTATAATCTATGAAAATATTAAATCACTATGCTATACAACTGAAACTCATATAACGTTGTAAGTCAACTATACTTCAATTTTTAAAAAGAAATTTTATAAAGTAATTCAAGTTATGTATGAATTCTCTAAGTCTCAATGTCCTCATCTGAAAAATGGTTTAGTAATACCTACACTGCTCAGTTGTGGTGAAGTTACAAGACAACATACACAAAGCCACACTGCTTGGCCTGGAGCGAGTGGGCCGACCACCCCGGCAGTGAGTATTACTGTGCAGCAAGGTCCTTAACTTCTCCCAGACAGGCACGAGTCCACGAAGGTCACCCTGCTAGCAACTGGCAGAGAGGAAATTCAAACCCAGCTCTGCCTGATTCCAGTGCCTTCATGCCATGCCTCCACCCCTGCATGGGATAGGAGGAATAACCAGGCAGTTCTTCCAAAGTCTTTTCTAAGCTTATGAGTCCCAGGGTGGGAGCCAGGAACAAAGGATGAGAGAGTTTCCCTCCTGTAAACCTTACGCAAAGGGCAGGGGCATCGAGGAAAGAGGTCAGCAGGCACATACCTCTCAATATACCAGAGGTCAATTTGTCAACCTGTTGGTGATACTCAGAGGACTCACTGGGAAAATGGCTGGAAACAAGCCAGCAGAGTATTTTTGAAAGGTGGTCACCCTGTGAAACACAGACCTGCCAAAGCCACAGAACTTTGGTAACTAAGGAAAATTTGGAAAATGACTTCAAATGCCAATGTTTTTAAATCGGAATAAAAGAAAAATAAAAAATAGAAGTGACAGAGGGATGGAAGCAAGAAAAGAAAGAAAAAAATGTATCCCAGGGCCTTCACTAAAATAGCTAATTTTCTGAAATTAATGATTTCCTAAAATAGAAATGACAAACTTGGTAGATGAGCAATAATAATTTCTCTTGTATAATAAAACTACTGACTCTGTACGACGACTAAAGAATTATCAACAATGATAATTACTCATACACTTGTTACGCACCCACTGTGCTCTGGTCCCTGTAAATGGTTCACTTGTGAGCTTTACAATAATGTATAAGCCCCAGAGTTACCATTAGCTCCATTTTATTTAGGAAGTAGCCTAGTCTCAGAGCGATGAAGGGAAAGGCCCCAGAAAGCAGAGCCTAAGAGAGGAAATTCACACTCAGATCTTTCTGACCCGAATCATCGCCCTCACTGTGCCCGGCACAGGGTCCATCTGCTGTGTCCCCCAACCTCAGTGACCAGGGAAAGGTATGAGGTGGATGGAGGGTCCTAGAGGAGCAGACCCAGAGTTATCAGTGGAAGAGCATCACCTGCTCCTCAGGGACTAAACCAATGATGCCGAAAATAGTGACACTGAGAGCATGTATCGATTATTCTAAATGGGTGCTATTATGACAATAAGTTGTTTGGAAAGCACAACCATCTGCACTTTGGACAGGACCAGAATACAAAGTTCTTAGTAAACTAAAAAGCAGTAAAGAACAAATTAATGAATTCTCCACCCTCCCCCCACCAAAAAAAAACAAAAACAAAACAAGCCCATCTGTGATGTTTTAGTCTACAACTGACAGGACTAACCAGAGGACAGGACAGACAAAATGACTTCCAGAGTGCTAAGATACTACCGCAATCATCTAGGGTATTTCTTGCAAGGTGCTCAAAGAGTTCACACAATTTATTCTCTCAGCCTGCTTAATAGCTAATACGAAGATAGGTATTTTATTGAGTCTAGATTAGAGATGAGACAGTTCAGACAAAAGGAAGTTCCAAGCACATGAAGAGATCACAGCAGAAACAAAATCATAACCCATGCTCCCAGTAAAGAATGTATTTGACTGAGAAGTGCTTCCTGGTCAACCGTGACTCCTGATGGTCCCCGGCCAGTGTGCTGGGATCACGTTGCAGGTGGGCTGAGACGTCCATCCCTCACTCCAGGGGGCTAGCAGGCAGGGCTCCAGGCCCGTCACCTCCAGCAACAAGATGTCTAGACTGTTGACCCCAGAGTACCGTACAAATATTATTACTTCCTAAGCATTCTATGACATGAAAAAGATTCAGAAGCATTAGTAAATGAATCCAAACTTCTTTTTTCTCTTGCTCACCAACTTTTTGATCAAGAGATGTTAACAGCTTAGAAAATCCACAGTGCACCTGGAGCAGCATGAATAACCATTCCCCCTCAGTCCCTTCCCCTCCTCCACGGGGCCATTATTTTTCTAACAGCTGTTGGCCGGCGTCATCCCAGGCTGAGGATGACACACTTTCTGAAGTACTGTGTACAGGGCTGCGTAAACCAAGGGAGGCGGCCACAGCTGAAGGCCCTTCTACACCCCTCAGCCCGGGGTCAGCTGATGTCAGAGAGGGAGCCCCACGCAGTTCAGTTCTCCACACGGGACACTCACAGAGTGTACAGGGACGCATCTGGGTGCCTGGGGGCCACATGGAGAAAATGATTGAGGAGTGAGTGCCAATTGCGAGGGAGCAACCTGAGTGGGAGCAGAGAAGAGGGAGGTTTCCTTCCTCCTTTTCCATCTTTCCCTGCATCTGTCAATGCCATCAGCAGGACAGCCACGGAAATGACTGTTCATTAGGAGAACTGGTGTGCGGTGAAAATCCAGTTCTCCACAGCAGAATGGGCCTGTGTGCAGGCAAAAGAGGCCCCTGCCTTCCAGCCCACCAGCCTGGAAGCAGAGCTCACCTGTGTCTGCAAATCCCAAAAATAAGAACAGAGCCCTCTACTTCTGCTTTACTAACTCCTGTAACACATCAAGAGCTGCCTCACAGGCCAATAGGAGGCAAGGAGGCAAAATCAGGATTACTGCTAGTAATGAGAATAAAAGAAGGTACAAATTAGACGCAAGTCAGTCACACAGGGCACGGAGGACAAGACCGAATTCTGAGCTGTCGTCAGGCCTTAGACTCAGTTCTCACTTTTTTACCATTTTGGAATACAGGCCACCACCTCCACAGTCGCCCCCTCCACCTCTGCCTCAGGCTTCACATCCCAGTTTTTCAACCCCAACGTAGCCCTGCCCCGTGGAATCCAATGCGGGTCTTAGTGACCTCCTGGCTTTTCTCTGTTTTGTGGTGAGTCCCTCGGACCAGTGCAGGTCAGCGTCGGTGTCCACCCTCTGCCCCAAGCAAGGGTGACCCCGCATTCTGCCCAGCCCCAGAGGACTGGGCCCCTTCCTTGCTGCTTTCCCAGGCAGACACGGTTTTGCCCAGATCCATTCCTTATCCCGAGGATTAAACAGAGGAGGTTGACTATATTAAAACGAACTGTGTGTCTCACCAAGAGAGAAACCAAAGCTCAGTGCACAGGACACTAAGAAAATACCAGAGTATTCCAAATCAGAGAAGGATAATAGAGACATGGACCTCAAAATTTCAGGGGGGAATTAGAAAATTTTGGAATGAGGCCTGGATTATTTCAGATGGAAGACAGACTCTATGAGGGCAGACATACTTGGACAAGCAAAGGTGGGAAAGTGAGATTTTTCCTAGATGGCATCTAAGTTGTCTTGTAAACGGCCCATGCGGCCTCCTGACAGCTGGCTGACTTCCGTGGTGACACAGCACTGCGGTCATCACAACCACAAAGCTGGTTGTAAATCTTACAGCCCCCGACTTAGATGACTCCAGACAAGCCTCTGCTTTCTTTGTACCTGTTTCCTCAACTATAAGCAACAGAGCTCACTTCTGCATAACCTCAGGCCTGAGAATGCTATGTGGTTCTGATAAGATCCATGAAGCACTATGAGCTCTTTATTTAAAAAAAAAAAAATTCCAGAGACAGTATTTTCAATGTGTGTTTACTCCCAACCTACGGGGGTTTAAATTACCGAATATTCTACCTTCTTAGCAAGACAGATCTGTAGAGGTCCATCTGCCTGACTCCAGGGCCAGGGTTCCCATTCCTCAGGTTCATGCCCACATACATCAGGAAGTCGTGTTAAACATACCCACGTGTTTTTAAAACTTTCAAATGCAGCAACACTAAGGTCACTGTTACTTTGTGCCGGCATATTCTTGATAATATGGACAGAAATCTGTTACAGACCCAAAATATCTATCTATCTCTCTGATAAAAGTACCTCTGGGTGTAAACTCCCATGCACCACTTTGATGTTTTCATTTTGCAAACTGTTTGGCGTTTCAGAGGTCTATAAAAACCACTGTATTTTAAATAAAGCATGGTAATGACAGATCTAAATTTACCATGGTATAAAATCAGAGGAGTATCACTATGTCTTTATATTGTTAAAAGCAAATAAATTATAAATCCTTCTTAAATCACCAGCCAAAGCCCAAAATCTGTAGGCGTAAGCAAACGAAAAGAGGGAAGGTGATTATGAAAAGATAAACTGTTTAATGAAGATGTTTTTGCAGTAAAAGTATATGATGCAGTCACCCTGGCATACAAAGATATTATCTGAAAGCAATCTAGAAATCACATGGACCTGCAAATGAATAAACGTTCCCAAGATAAATTACAAAGAAAAACATTCTGAATGTGAGTTTTCTTTGTCGTGTATTTGGTCTGAAGTCTGTTCAGATTTTTCAGACCATTCTTTGGAAATTTGATTATCCAACACTGTTTCTTTTTCACTTTTTGACTGTGTTACTACGGTTGTATACCTCCACTTCAGCTCACTTAAACTTTTTATTGAGGCCCTACTTGGCAGTCCAAGCCACAGAGACTGGTGACAATAAAAAATGAGGAAGACACAGCCACTTCATAGGAGATTATAGCCTACTGAGGTAGAAAGACTCATTAACAGACAATTTTGCAGAGCTTCAAACTCCAAGAACTCTACTTATTCAAGATTAACAGAGATACTTCTTCATCCTTTTTGTCTACAAACACAGCATTCCCAGTAGCAAGAAGGAAGCATTCTCCTCAGTTGGGTTAATTTCCTTAAGCTTCTACTTGGGGCTGGGGTGGGGAGTGGAAGGAGGGAGGCAGAGATCACAAGATATATGATCTTTTGTGATAAATAACCCATAAAAAAATTTGTCCAGAAAAATTATTAATGGTTAGTCATTTTAACACATACAATACATTGGTTACAAACTCAACTTGCTCAAAAGCACTTCAATATTTCTTGCAGTTGTCACTTTGAGTACATTTATAGGTCATTGCTTCTTTACAGTGTCTATATAAAGGCCATGATTTCCTCTTAAGCCAGTTAATGGTTATTCAACGGCCAAAAAGAAACAAACAAACAAACAAAAAACTAGTCATTCCCTTTCTTACTATCAAGTCTAGAAACTCCAGAAAAAAGGCTGAGAGAAATTCATTTCATCTCATGTCAAACATTTTTCGGTCATGGCAAAGGATTACCATAGATCCAAATGAGGGTTTTCTCAGTAGCATCTGGGATCCTAAAGAGATGATACAGACGACCTGCAAAACTGATTCCAACATGCTAGAACCTAAATTAATTAAGTTAGCTTGCTTTTCACACAACCATAATAAACAGGAAGGTGATTTCAAATGGAAGATTCCAGATGATAATAATGAAAGCACATATCACAATAGGAAGGAAAACCATAATTGATAAATCATTAAATGAGATTATAAGATTTTAGCATAAAAAACAGAACCAAGTTTGCTTCCACACACTACAGCACAGTTCTTTTAATGTAATGTGATAAAATGTGTAATGTCAGATTTTATTTCCAATCATCAGTTTTTATTTCTAAAAATATGATTAACCAATAATAAGATATATGTAATAAACTTGATATATCATATTACTTTCATTTCTCAAAGGAAGGAAGCCTTCCAAAAATTTTTTAAACCCAAATGTAAATGAAAGAAGAGAAAAAATAGAATTCAAGCACTAATTTTTTCTACAAAAGGAAAAAAGGCTTTCATGCAGTTCTTAAAAATACAAAGATGTTTGGAAGACCATGGAGTGATTCGTAAAGGGGGGTTTGAAGTAGCAAATTCTGCATCACTTTCCCACTTTCAGAGCTTCCTTCATCACTGAAGAAAGATGAAAATTACATTTATTCACTAAACGATCTGATTTCAACAGTTTAAAGTGCACTTCACAGTCGGTGACCCTTGTTTAGTTTGTGTGTGTGTGTGTGTGTCTGTGTGTGTGTGTGTGTGTGTGTCTGTGAAATGACAGCGATTTGCACCTACAGGCATACTTTCTTTTAAGGTTAAAGAACCACATCCTATAAATTTATCCTCACTCATGGTTACAGATTTCTTTAATTTTTATAATTCTGAATTAATAGGCTTAGAAATATTCTATCTGGAAGACCCATGTGTCTAGACATATTAAATCAAATGAAACATCTCCAAGAGACTTCACACTAGTGTCAATAATGTAAACCATCAATTCTCATTTATTCAAGGGATGATTATAGCATCTGGAACACAGCCAACATCTCATTTCTTCATGCTGTCCTTTCAACCTGCAGTATCTTATCAATCTTATTGGCAGGCATCTCTCCAAAAGTAGCAATAAACTAACTATTATTAAGTCTTTACCATGAGACAGGCACTGCTGTCAATATATACTACAGCATTTATAGCATTTGATTTTCTACAACGCTATGAAATCAGTACTATTGGGATGCTTATTTTACAGATGAGGGGCACAGGGATGCTAACTGACTTGCCCAAGACCACAGTCATAAATGGCAAAGCAATATGACCTTCCAGTCTGATGCCAGAGGCTGAATACTTAACCACTACATGATTTGCCTCCAGGAGATAATTATGGTAGAGGAAATGAAAACCAAACCAATCAATAGAGTAAGAAACTACCCTCTCCTTTTTTTCATATACATAATCAAAATAAATGTGCACTTCATGGGTGAAATAGTTCCAACTACTGATCATAATGAGATTCATGGATTATTCATAGATTCCCATCCATATATTCAATTCCAGGCCTTCAGTTAATTGAGAGTTACTGGTTCTTATCTTCTTAGGTATTTGTTAAATCTAATACATTGTTTATCAAGCACTGTACTCAGCCCTAAATTCTTTTATTTTTAATTTTGGTGAAAAACACATAACATAAAATTTTCCATCTTCGCCATTTTTAAGTGTACAGTTCAGTAGTGTTAAATATATTTACATCATTGTGTAATAAATCTAGAGAACTTTTAGCCCTTGTCTTAATCCCTTCAGGCTTCTGTAACAAAATATCATAGATGAGAAGCTTATAAACAACAAAAATTTATTGTTCACAGTTCTGGAGGCTGGAAGTCTGAGATCCAGGTGCCCGCCTGGTCAGGTGAGGGCCCTGTTCCAGGGTGCAGACTTCTCAGTATATCCGCACATGGCAGAAGGGGCCAGGCAGCTCTGTGGGAATCTCATAAAAGCACAAATCTCATTCACAAGGGCTCCATTCTCATGACCTAATCACCTTCCAAAGGCCACACCTACTAATACCATCACCTTTGAGAATTAAGATTCCAACATACGAATTTTGGGGGCACACAAACTTTCAGACCATAGCAGCCCTAAACAATTTTGAGCTCCATTTTGTTGTATCATTTCATTCTTTATCAATGACCTGCCTTTAAATGTCTGAGGTTGTCCAAAATCTTCAAAACTGTAGAAGCCTTCTTTTTAGATAAGCATATATAATAAGACTCTGACGTTATAAGCTAATGATTCTTAACATGCTCTATTTTCATGAAGTTATTAAACCCCTGCCCATCAAGGGCCAGCTGTGAACTCAAATAAAGAATCTTAAATTTTTGGTAATATTTTGCACTAGTATTTACCAAGTCTCTTATATTGCAGTATTCCTTTATATATGAAGCTTCCCCTAATAAGTTGTAATCAAGATCTTATTTGTGCATCCTAAATGTCCATTGACAGATGAACGGATAAAGAAAATGTGGTGTATATTTATACCATGGAATACTACTCAGCCATAAAAAGTAATGAAATAATGTCATTGGCAGCAAAACGGATGGACCTAGATATTTTTACACTAAAAGTAAGCCAGACAGAGAAAGATAAATATCATATATTACTTATATGTAGAATCTAAAAAAAAAAAAAAAAGACACAAATGAACTTATTTATAAAACAGAAAGAGACTCATAGACACAGAAAACACACTTATGGTTACCAGAGGGGGAAGGAGGGAGAGAAAGATAAATTCGGAGCTTGGGATTGGCAGATACTAACTACTATGTATAGAATAGATAAGCAGCAAGGTCCTACTATATAGCACAGGGAACTATATGTAATGGCTTGTAGAAACCTAAAATGAAAAGGAATATAAAAAAGAATATGTGTGTGGGTATATATATATATATCTGAATCACTATGTTGTACATCAGAAACTAATAGAACATTGTAAATCAACTACACTTCAATTTTCTAAAAATGAGGGGAAAAAAGATCTTATTTGTAAAATTTCATATAAGCATTATCTTATTTACAAAAAAATTAAGTTAATCTACAACTATTCAGGAAAGCAACTACATTGCTTAAAAAGGAACCACAAGGAAGCAAAGAACTCCCCTGCTTCCCATGTGTATGTCTTCAATGAGCAGTTTCCCACAAAAATGCTACCAGAGCACGTCATGTGGTCATGTCGGAAAGTAAGCTGAATTACAAATGCACAATGGAAGCTGCCATATCCTTATGGGCACACCTTCTTCAGATCTGATAGTAAGAGAGCCCCAAGACTGATTGTAGATAAGCCAGACTTGATCACTATCTTTCCAAATTTAACGTACTGTAGTTAAATAACCGTGTTCACTGTTTTTGATTGCCTCACTGCACTTTCTGATGCTTCCGATAATAATGAAAACATTAGATTTTTAAAGGTAATATCCTAAAGTAGACAGGCTCTCACTTCCTTCCCACTGAGATTTGGGGGGAGAAGATAGCTCGACACTAATATTTGTTTCATTATTCCGAGGGGGCTGAGTAAACATTCTTAAGGGACACTAGTCTAGACTAGATATTCAATGTTTTGTGTATGTCGCCACTTTAACAACATGAATACTTCAGATGCACTTTTCCAAAAACACGTATAGGTACAAATTCTGGATTCAATATCTGGGGGTTCAGAAGGCCCCCCTTAGGACTCCAGACCTCAAAATTAAGAATCTATCCCTGCATTAGAGGTATGAGCCGAGGCTTCTAAGATTCCTAGGGCTTCATGTCCTCGAAACAAGGAGAGGAATGGAACTCTGTCCTGCCTTTAAAGGTGTTAATCATATGCAAAGAAACTCAGCACTCATCAGAAACAATCACCACACCATTCTCTTTGTTATCTGGTGAGTTTCTCAAGGCATAAAGGGGTTAATTGCTCTTAAAGAAAGGCCCTGGCTCTTTTCTATTCAAAGGTTGAGAACCTGAGGGGTGGAGAGCCTTCAGCCGTCTGCCACAGGGACTTCACACTGCATCTCTCCAGAGAGCTAATCAGTAGACATCTTGACGCTGGCAACACAAACAGGCCAGGAATTCATCTGGCTAACGCAGGTATTATCATCTGGTGGGCCGTGGTCACCCCCCCAAGCCATCTCATCACTTCTGCTCGCCCACCCTCCTCAAGGCTCCTGTGATATCGCACCTTCCCTCAAGACCTCTCTCTTCTCAAACTCCTTCCTGATGTATTAACGCCAGTATTCAAAGATGCACTTCATTCTACGCTAAATTAGCCTCTCATCTTCTTACTTGTTCAGGTTTGTCCTCTATATATGTCACAGAACTCAGCTGCCCATAATACACTATTAAGTATATATATAGTCTATATTCATTATTCCTCAGACTCCAAGGTTAAGTTAAAGTTACAAAAACTGCAGTTTCAAAGATTCATTGATCTTTTAAAACCATTTTCGGAATGTGACTTTTCTGCCCCGCAGACTTGCTCTCATCATTCCACCAGGCTTCCCGAATTCTGAATTTACCAAGTGAGATGCAACTATACTAACTTCAGAGACTAAACCGACAAATACTTACTGCTCTAATTTTGGTAAATTATGTTCCAAAATGATGAGCAGGTAGGCATGAGATGAAAACAATGGCAACAATGAGAAGAAAAAGTTTTCAAGTATTCAACAACCTTGGTTACTCTTCCCATGACCCTGCCATTGGAAACCAGGACAGCATTAAAGAGCTTGTCACCTTGGAAAGCACAGAAACCTCTAAAAATAAAAATCAACATTTCCAGACTCTGCCATAATGGTTTCCTGGTAAACAGAAAGACAGGCTTGCTATTCCACCCCCACCGGGGGTGGGTGGCAATTAATTATTCAACATTTGGAAAGTGCTTTGGAGATAAGAAGCTAAGTGCTAAAAATCACCATCAATTTGCAGCAAACCGCACTTAAAGTGAACTCACCAGGTTTACTGTTGGAAATTGAACCATTAGTCTTAAGTCCATGATTTCTTTCTCATTTTTTTTCCCATTTCATTTACACCATTAGACCAAAGAGCTGACACCCATACAGAATACTCTTTTCCTTTCAGTCAACCTTTGAGTGTCCTGTGAGTAAAAAACTAGTCCTTAATTTTCAGAGAAGATGTAAATTCTAATAATGTAGTTTTGCTGGAATTTACAGTGAGATGTTTACTACATATCTTTCCTTTCTGCTTTTTATTTAAGAAATATAATAAACAGTGAATCTACTAAACATTTCATTTGTAAAACTATGAGATTAATTAACACCTAGTTTAATGTATTTCTACTGTATTAGTGATCATTTAAGCAGACATATTTATTTAGATGTCCATGACTGCATTACATGTACAAATTTAGATGAATAATCTAAGAACTGATTAACCTTGATTAATACTCTAAATGAAAGTAATGTCATTCTATTTAAACAAAAAGCTGGGTTTTTTAGACAATTTTTCCTTTTTATCTACAATATATTCTGGTTTTAATTTACTCATTTTAAAACTCAAAACAACAGCCCAAGATTGAGAATTTCTATTCACCAGAGCATAGCTAAAAACCACATCAAAATCCACCTGCATTCAAAATAGAGGGAACATGAAGTGGTTTTTAGAGAGTCACTATCAGGCCATGCTCCGGAAAACCATCACATGGTAACTGTGGTCAGTTTGGGATTGACTACACAAGAGTAGAACTCATTCTTACCTATGTCCATTTTGGAACTCATAAATAATTTTGTCCGAAACACTATTTTTTACTTCATGTCTCTTACACAGTGAAAGACCATATATACAAATGTCATAATTTCATGTTTTTGAAAATTAAAAGCTGTACTGACATAATCTTGGATATGAGACTTGTTTCCATTACATCAACCTCAGCCACATTTCTCTAAAAAGAGGGTTTATGTATTTTAATCCCCAAAATGCAGTTTTAAAAGTCATCTTTGGTTTTAGAAAGGGCTTATTATGAGATGAATTTTTACCACTTTAAACATTAATACCTTTTACACATCTATTAGTCAACCTTAAGTCTCTTATCCATATTCACCCCTCCCAAACATTCCCCCTACTAAATTTTTTTTTTTTAATTTGTAAGTGAAATCTTAAACGTGTTTGACATTCTTAATCTCAATAGGAAAAAAAAAAAAACTGCTGGTTGCTCAAGTGAGAGTGAGGCTCCTGGCTCACATAACAAAAGTAACTATGGCATTCTGCACGGAACCTGCAACACGCTGTTCAACCCAAAAATAAGGTAACGTCAAAACAGCTAAGACAAAACTTCTCATTGACTCGGCTTGATATTTGCTAAGTATTCCATATAATCCCCATCTTCTATGGCTCGCTGTATAACAAATATGTAGATAAATTATTTTTCTTAGTTCATTCCTAGTATTCTCATTTCTTTAAAAGAAATTGAGAATGGCTGTAAGCAACTTAAAACTGGGGAAGAAAATGGATTCATGACACAACATTGTAAAATGATTATAAATCAATAAAAAATGTTATTAAAAAAAAAAAAAAGAAAGAAAATGGATCCAAGGAAAGCCTTTTTAAAAAAAATTCTTTTTCTTATTATTTCCTCTTCTGCCCTGCTGGCTTTATTAGGATATGCCAATAATGGGCTATTGGTGCAAACAGAAGAAATAGGCACACTTTATGTTTTAAAGAAGTACTTTGTGGGATATATAATTAACTATCTCTGCTTTAATGTTAACAGAGCAATCAGACAGTTCCTTAAAAATAAACAACTTAGTATGATATAGTTGCTGCCTGGCGGGGAAGAGGGACAAGTAAGTCATTTCAGATGAAATGTTCTCCATCCACATGAATATAAAGGAGATAGAAGCTGTCCAAAGGAATTAGCCATGTCCCCAAGTGAATGAGAAATGAGCTGGCAGGGACTGAGCCTCCATGAGAACATTACTTTGAATCAAAACCAAATTTCTAAAACACTCCAGGTGATCCGCTCTATATTTACAGAACTTAAATACTGAAATATTGAAAAGGATGATTCTGAAATGTTTTAGAAATGAAGCAATTTACTTAGGTGGCAATGTTATATTTCTTGATGGTGTTGTAATGTTTAGGTCTAGAACCAGAGTGACAGGAAAGACAAAGGCCAAGTCTCTGAGGGCCTTCTGAGCTGCACACTATTACCCAGCCATGCACTGCTTTAGCCACCACTCCCCAGCTCAACAGCAGGCCATTCCCCATAAGCTTGGAAGGTCCGTATGTCCAAATCCTTCAAACTGCCTCATCAGAGGTTATTTCTTTTGCATCTTTCTTCTGGTAAAAATTAAAACTGCAAATACTACTAAAATACTTACTATATTAAGTTACTTTTCTTATAAATATTGTCAGATTTCTTACAGATATTGTCAGATTTTTCTTCTTGCAAGTTAGAAAAAATAATAATGATAGCATTGGCCTTCAAACTCATAGCATATTAAAAGAACTTATTGTAAGGGAAAGGTAGAGCTGATAAAGTCAGGTGTGATCATGATTAACTAACACCTAAGTCATTCTATGCACTACAAACTTTTCTAAGCATTTCACATATATGCATTACTTACTTAAACCCTAGGAATTAAATGAGGAAGGTATGGATGAAGAGCTGGAAGCACAGGGAGGCCTGGGCCCTGAGGCACTAAGTATCTGGCAGTGATGCTGTACCTCCCGGTCCTCCCCTTCAGAACAGACGTGCTCCCCAGGCTGGTGCAGGTGCTGGTGGCCAACAAGGCTCAGCTCAGCCTTGTCTCAGAAATCATCTTAGAGCCACCTAAGCCAAGGTCACAGCCCTGCCCCTGGGCAGCCCACACCTCAGGACTGGCTGATGTGGGGGAAAGGCCTGGCTCCCTTACCTCAAGACAGGGCAACTGGGAGAGGTCTCCAGGCTTCAGCGCTCCTGCTAGGATCAGCAGAGGCCTTGGCTGCTACTGATTCGCACTTCGCCTGCTCAGTCTGACTTCCTTGACTCCTTCACAGGCTTTATCCCTCAGCACAAGCCCCAGTAAACCTCCCGCCCAATCAGGAGCTGTTTCCCAGGGAACCCAGCCTAAGACGGTCCGGGAGGCAGGACTCAAGCCCGGGCACTCCGGCTCCAGAGTCCACGCTCATAAACGGCCCAGTGAAATACCGACAGTGACACGGATTCGGAAAACAAGTTCCATGGGAGTTCCCACAGGCCTGAACAGCCTACAGGCACAAAGGGGTCTCGGTAACAATAACCAAAACGTGCCACATGCCTGCTGGGCCTCAGCAACCTTCTCTGGCTTCAGGAGTCCATCAGCCGTGCTCACCACTAGCCCTTTCCTGTCCCTCTGCTCGGGCCTCTCCACTTGCGAATGCCGCTCTGCCGCCCGGGATGCTCTCTCCCGGCCCCTGACGCGCTAAACCTGTCGGGCACTGAAGTACACAACCCCTGCCTCAGGCTCCGTCCCCGCAGAGCCACGCTCTGCTGCCTGGGTGCCCCAGTGCCCTCTCCCAGCCCGCTCTTCCCAGACCACCTCCTGAAAACAGGTCCTCAGCTCTGCCCTACGGTCTCCCTCAGTATGGCTAACGCCTCCTCCCAGGGAAGACAGCACGTGCCCTCCATCCCCCACCCCACCTCTCACCACAGCCTCTGATGAAACTGCATTTCCTCACATACATTCAACTCATGAAAATAAATACCTCGGGCATCACTGCCCACCATGTAAGCAAAAACTGAGACCCTTAGTCCCTGGTGAGACACAGCTAAGACATCCTCTTTACAACATAAAGGATAAACAAAAGAATGTATAAAACACAGCAATATGGGAACACTTGGTGTCGGAGCAACAGCTCCACACACTTCCAGCCCCAAGAGCAACACTGAATTATATAATGACCACGAGAGATGAACCAAAGGGAAAATTATATTCAACATATTGTTATGGAGATAAGTATGTGCAATTCACTTTGGAATAACATACATTAGAAACATATAAGACAATTTTAGTTTGGACGCTTAATTAGGTAGCTTCAGTGATCAGAAAATTCAATTAAAGTGAATACCTCATACTCTAATGACAGTAGATAAACAGACCACTCCTGCAACTTAAGCAGACCCATTCTGAATTTCCCAGAGACAGGCTCCTCAAAGCATTATTTCCCCTTCCTTGATTCCACAGATGGCAACTCCTGGTACTCACTGCCCACATTCCAGGCACTTACTCCGTCCCATCACTGCTCCCGAGGTCATCAGGGTCCCGTTAGATCACATACCCCAGTATGCCCACTTTAGAACTGAATCCCTCACTGTCTCTACAGGACTGAGAAGTTATTCCACCAGCTCCCAATCCAAGCAGCAGCCTGCTTAAAGCCTGGGCCACATCCTCTAGCCTGGTTTCTTCTGCTGCTCTGGTTTTTATATAAAGGACACGGTGTTATTCAAGCCCATATACTAGAGTCCTTCCATCACAGAAGCTAAAGGCTGTGGTCAAACAGGAATATATGGCACTGGACTTTTCAAGCTTTCTACTTAATTTGTGAACACAACATGACATCTAAGTTATTCAACACAACGATTTTTTAACGTACAAAATAGATTTCATTTAATTGGGAAAGCAAGTTATTTCAGAGTATAGGAATTATCCCAAATGAACCCTGAACCAAAAGTGGTGGTTTTAATTCAGAAACGCCCAATTTAATTTTATCAGCAGCAAGGTGTGGACTTGATTCAGGGAAATTTTATAAGGAGTGTTAAGTGATTTGATCATTTTATAGCCTCAGGTGTAATAATGCACTTGTACTAGTGCCTTTTGGTCAAGGTCAAGAGCTAAGACCTGCTAAGGCAGGTAAACTTTATAGGAAATGTCAAGTGAGATCAGACCCACAATCCCCTGGACCAACTGTCAGTGACATCTGACAGTGACATCAAAGAGCAAGAAATAATTCCACAAAATGATAGGTGACTTCAATAAAGTGCTGAGAGAGAGTTCTGGGTCAAGACAGAATATCATCCAAAGAGGTCTATTTACCAGACGTGTCCATATTCTCTTTTAAAGTGTATGAATACTCAACCTACCTAAAGATTTGTTCTGGGCCTCTTAAGCCAGTTTCTCCTCTTGGAGTGAAAAGCTGCTCATAGAATACCCACTACACAAATTTGAACTCTTTCTGATGTTAAACTTCTGTAACCGCTGGTGATCTTGGATCTGGGGCAGAGTATTCGTGACTTTCCTTAGGCTTGGATTTAGACTTAGGTGAGGTGTCCTTTCAGATTTCATTGTTCAAATAGCTTTCTGTCTGTTCTCTTAAAGACACTCCTCTATTCTCATGATATTCAGTGCATTCCCCTACATCTTTCCCAGTTATGTCTGTCTCGAGGTACAAGACCAAACCTTCAAGGGTGCCATCTAGGTAAGATTCACAAGGTTCAGACACTTGGATGAATATTCAGCATTAAAAGACTCCTCTGAAGAGGTGATAACTGAACTCAAATATGAGTTCAAATGTAATATGTAGCAATATACCAAAGAATAGTCGAACGTACTGAGATTTCACTGGTAATACTATTATGTATATATAACTAGTAAAATATCTATTCTGCAATGTCTCAATATATCAATCACACATTCACACACAGGATAAGGCATGTATATTATAAGGCAAACAATATACGCTAACACATAACTACACAGAATGCAATGACATTCTCTCACCTCTACATAAAACCTAGAATGAACATGGTGCCCTAACACCGGTACCATAGAGTTCTACTTTTCCTCACTTATATTTGTGCTACATCTTCCAAACATGTAATGAGAACAAAATCTAGATTTAAATCTCCTAATTCAACATGGTGAATAGAAAAGAATGATTCTGAAAGTGGCAAACACCAAATTCACGGATATGAACATGTAAGTGAGTGAATGACTCTTTCCCCTGCCCGCTGCAGGCAGACCCATTCAGCTTTTCTAACTGAAACCTAGCAAGTACTCGATGTGCCTAATTTGGCCATTCTTACAATACTTCCCATGTATTTTTCAGAGAAGGCACAAAATTTACAATTCCTTATAGACTTTTTTTAGGTCAGTGCCTCTTTAGAAATCTTAAAAGCGCTGTTCACTGGAGGAAGCTGAGTAAATGCTACATAACAACTGCACTATATTCTAACTTCCTATAAGGCTGCAATTATTTCAAGAAAAAGTGTTTTTAAGTGTTAACAACTTGTTTTTCACCTCGAAAAATTAGTGAATAAAACTGTGTCCAATTCAGAGAACAGATAAAATAGAATTATATCTAAAGAGAAAGGTTAGATAATTTTTCCAAGTAACTATAAAACATCACAAACCCCAACAACAAAAGTTTCATCCCAAAATTTGCTGGATTCCAAACTTCACGACAACAAATTTCACAAGAAATATTTGAAAGACCTAATGGCAACGATCAGCACTACTACACTGGTGAAGAAATCGACTTTGATTGAGCATCTCCGATTGGTCTGTTCAGATTTTTGAAAGTAACTAATTACCATTCCACTAAGTTAAGTATTTTCACTATAAGATATGCCAGCCACTGTGAGGACCACAAAAGACAGTCAGACACAGTTCTGGCAGCGAGAAAGCAGAAAATGTAGGAAGACAACATGAACACATAATGAAACAAAGGGCAGCGCAGAGCCGTATGCAATAAAGTGATCGATTAAAGTGTACAATTCACTACCTAAAGTTTTGGCAGTAAAAAGTGTGAGTGCCTGAATTATATTTTCTTCTGCTGTCTTTGGACGAGTGTTTTAGTTTCATCACTTAATGTATTTTTCAAGGGAAATTATCTGATCTCATTTATCTAAATCTTTTGAGACGCTTCCTATCCACATTCTCTCTTTTTCCTGGCAAAGGAGCTCTGTTTGTCAAAGTGCGAACGTGTGAGCTGTGTGTTTCTGCTTAATCTGTTAACGCTCAGCAATGTTCTAAAGGCGATGGTAATCAGTCCTTTAGCCATCTCCCCGCACCAGGCCCTATCCTCTGCCAGCACCATGAGTGCTCATCTGACATTCCTCAGGACATGGTCTCTAGAGGTCAAAGGAGTGGAGGCATTTTGGAAGCAGCTCTCCCATGAGGTCTCGCTGCAGCTGCAGTCAACATGCAACACGCGAGGGGAGAGTTCCAAAAGGGCAGCCATCAACTCTCAAGGTCCAGTCAAACCTTCAGTCTGCCCGAGGATCTCAGTCCTCACGCAGAACCACCACGCTTCACTAGACAGCATTTCAGAACTTCATTCAGGAGCATTCTGGGGTCGAAGCTACCAGAGCCTGGTTTGTGTTCAAGATATAGGAATCTTCTCATCAGGACAGACAGACAACAGACTTTCATGCTGAAGAGCAGGGGAAACGGAAGCACCACAGCACTCCACACTCATGAGACATCAGGGGAGAGGCGATCGTAGTCATGATCCTATTCCTTAAATACTTGCTCTTCTCTAAACCAGTAGCACCATTTTTTTTTTTCATTTGCAGGTGCCCAATGGACCCCAAAGGGAGGAGCCTTGCTTCCAGTCTTTAAACACAGTAATAATCAGATATGCCTGGGTGATTTGTTTTTAAATGACCCACTTTAACTTCTCACAGGAATGAAGTCACCCAGAACAGAAGATGAAGTTTTCTGAAATTCACTATTTTTAAAACAGTAGTTTAACAAGGCTCACCACGATTACCCTTTGTATTTATTTCCATTTTCCACAGAAATGGAACAGAAAACAAAAGCTGTCTACTATTCCAGATGAGTCCATTTCTCTAGTAAATCACCCTAAAGCAGCCACATTTGGCTCAAGCACATATAAGGGATGCTACCTCAAATGTGAAAGTCCTCATAAAATGCAGGCTGACGCATGTTACTCTGAAGCAACGTGTGTGATATGCTCAGAACCCTGAGTACCAAAAGACAGCTAAATGATGAAAGCCAGCCAAACAAGACTACCACCACCAGCTCTCAAAAGAAAAGAAAAAAACTCAAATACAAGAAAAGAGGAAAAGAAAATCAGTCTGGGTGAGAAAACCTATCTAGATTTTCACATCAAAATCCAAGTTCCTATCTACAAAACAGAAACAGACTCACAGACATAGTAAGCAAACATGGTTACCAGGGGGAAAGGAGGTGGGATGGGATAAGCTGGCAGTCTGAGATGTGCAAATATTAACTACTATATATAAAATAGATAAACAATGAGTTTCTTCTGTATAGCACAGGAAACTATATTCAATATCTTGTAGTAACCTACAATGAAAAAGAATATGAAAACGAATATATGTATGTATATGTGTGACTAAAACATTACGCTGTACACCGGAAATCGACACATTGCAAACTGACTATACTTCAATAAAAAAAAAGTCCAAAACAAAAATCCAAGTTCCTTCTGCTGCCAGCCTGATTTTGCAAAGGGATACCTACTACTGTTTATCATGTAATCTTCCAAAATAAAAATCATACAAATTTTAATTCCATTTCATTTAAATATAAATATGTGTCACTAAACTCCTTTTCATATGAAGAAAAAAGAGGTTCAGAAAATCAAACCAAGAGTTGAGAATCAGACCTTTCAAAGGATTAAGAGTTGCTGCTTTACACAAGCATTTATAAGGTACATGCTACAAGTTTGCTTTTGATGTTATAATCAGCACGTCTAAGGACCACCTCATCCGCGCTAAGCTGAAAGAGCTCTCTACAAGCTCCAGTCTTCAGCTATTATTCAGCCTTAAATATCCCATTTTTCATGAGACATGGTTTCCAAGGTATCAGCACTGGAGAAACCACTACAATATTTTAAATCTGGAAATTGTTGGCCAGCATTCTAATTATAGAAGCTAAAAATATTCCATGTGTAAGCTTTGGGGGCTCATCCATGGGGTGCAGAGCACTGTAATCATTTTCAAAGGTTCTCCAGGTCCTGCGTGTGTTACTCAGGGGCAGAAAGTTGATGTGAGTTATAGAGTGAAATGGCTGGCTATTCAACTCAATTTTTCAACCTGATGTTTAATGAACCCTGTCCCAACTCGGCTTTAGCAATAAAAAGTAAAAATCTTAGAGAAAAATTGTAAAACACAGTTTGAAACACGCAGAGTAACAGCTCAAGAAAGATGCTGAAGTGTGTTGCTCGTTCATTCAGCAAACAAACATCTATTAATGTCAGGAACTGCTCTCAGTGTTGGCACAATTCAACTCAGGAGTAAGGTATGCTGTAGAATACAGCAATAATAATAATGACTAAACATGTCTGGCCATTCACGTTTCTGAACAAGGTTTCATAAATACCATCTCTTCTGTCTCTCATAACACCTCGAACGAATTGGGCTTTACAATCATTTTTAATAATGAAAAAAAAGAGATAGAGATGATTTCTAAATTCTCCAAATCAAATCACTCACAAGTAAGAGAGCTGACTCTCCAACCCATACCTTCCAAATGCCCGTCTCCATGAGCCACTGGGCAGTACCACATTATAAGATGCTCTACATTTATGGTACACACGGAGGACATGTTCTGTGTGGTTTCCCATGTTGTGTTAAAGTTGTTTTGTTTTTTGTTTTGGTTTTGGTTTTTTTAGGACACGGTCTCACAGATCCAGACCATGATGTTACAAGTTCAAAATGTTCCTAATCTTTTCACTCATTTATTTTACTTATTATATAGAAACACTCGTGAATGAGTTTGCCTGGTTAGCTTAATTTCCTAAACAAACAAGTTTACTCCCCAGGTTTTAAAATCTTTCTTACTTGGGATAACATATTGGGCAGAAACTACATGAGCAAAAACCCTGAAATAGTGCTTCACAAAAGAAAATCAAAAGCCAATAAACATATTAAAAAGGTACAAAAGGTACTCCAGGAAATGCAAATTAAAACCACAATGTGATACAACTATACTTCCACTAGAATGGCTAAAATTTAAAAAAAGCTAATACCAGCTATTTGTAGGGATGTAGGGTAGCCAAAACTCATAAGATGCTGGGACCACTTTTGAAGGAAGGCGCTATCTACTAAGACTTGCCCCAATTCAACTCACAACACACACTTCCCAAATCCCCACGTTTACCAAAAGACAGGTATAAGAACGCTCAGGGCAGTACTATTCATAAGAACCAAAAATGGGGGAAAAACCCAAATGTCCTTCAAGAGTAAAACGGAAAAATTAACTGTGGCATTCTCATAAAATGGAACACTATAGCACAAAGAGAATAAACAAACTGTTGCTATGCACAAAACATGAATGAATCTCACAAACATAACGTTGAGCAAAAGCAGAGAGGCACAAGGATACACAACACGCATTCTCAGACAAAGTTCAATAACAGGTCAAAGTAACCCACAGTCCCAGAAGTCAGGAGGGACGGTATCCTTGGAGGGGGCTTCTCGCCCCTGATAACAGTTTGCATCTTAGCATGGGCAGTGGGTCAGGGCTGCACTCACCGGTAAATCACTGAGTTGTTTACTTATTAATTTAACAACATGTGTACATGGGCTAACTGTGCACATGTTACATTTTAATAAAAACTTAAGTAGACAGCAAGGAGGGGAGGAAAAAGAAAAGAAAGAAGGGAAGGAGAAAGGGAGGAGGGAGAAGGAAATGCAACCAAGTGATGCCGTCAGGGCAGTGTGAATGGTCCTCAGCAACTACGCTGGTGTTAATTCCTACATCTGCTTTCAGTAGTTAGTCTATCTCTTCCTCCGCTTCCAAGCTGTCCTCTGGCACTTTTCAATGTTATCCGTGTAACTGCCAATATCAGGCCATTTCCATCTTCTAGTTTGTAGTTTACTGTTTGCTATCAGATTAGAAAACCTATAATCAGCCCTGTTAGAACAGTACGTGAATTAAGTAAACAGACACTAAGGGACACTTTCCTGTGAGTAAAGTGAAGCCTCTGTAATGTATGCTTTTTTTTTTCAACCCTCTGTTTTGCCTGCTCAGAGGCTGTTTTGCTGAAGAATATGCCAAATACAGGCGTTCCAAATAGATGAAGTTGTTACTGGGCCGTATCTGTGAATACTAGGACTCCAGGCCAAAGCTAGAATCAACTAACATAAAATTCCAAATCCCGCAAGTTTACTTATTTGCAAATAGTACAGGAGAATATCAACCAGTGACTACATTTGCAAGAAAGAAAAGAAACTGCTAACTTCTTACCCAAGACTAGGAACAGCTTTTCTAATTGTGTCACTCATACAACACCACAACAGTTTTCAAGAATATGTTCCTTTCTTATTTTGCATTTTTATTAATTTTGATTGTTAAAATCCCCCAAAACTATATTACGAGTTTTATTTAAAACTTTAAGGTTTCTCATACAGAAATTCAAGTAAACAGAGGATATCCTTTTTCTACACAATAATCCACAAAGCTTAAAAAAAAAAAACTCTGAAATATCAGTTGGTGGTTATTTATTCCCTTTTACATCCTCATTTCACGTCACTTCTTTCTGTATTCATTCTCCATGAAAAAACAAAAGTTAGCGCTCAAGACTGAAGCTACAGCTGGCGCAAGCAAATGGAAAACTCTTCACCAGTGACTCGCCCGCAGGTGCTGCAGGACCTGAACTAAAGGGGAGGCGACAGGGGGCCACTGCTGAGCAGGATTACCAACAGGGAATGGAAACCCTCCCTTTATACCAGGATCAACGTCTGTCTGCTTTAGTACCTTAAAAGCTGTGACTGAAACAGCATTTGTTCATTTGATGACAGTCATTCAATAAACAGGTATCACGGTTTCATCATTTCAAAGATGAAATGTTTGCTCCTACCTCCACCAACAGTTTTCTGCTTAGTTTAAGAAAATCATACAAAGTTCTCTGTGTCTTCATTTCCCCATCTTTCAACAAGCATAATAATCCCTTATATCTACTTAATTTGTAGGAGAAAAGAACAAGATGGTGTTTAGGTTTCTGAAAGCAAATACAGATGTACATAGTTTCACCATAACGAGTTCTATCACCACTTTTTCCAACACAAAACTTAGTCCAAAGGCCAGTAAGACCTTATCATTGAAGGATAAAATCATGCACATCATGAAGAAGATTGGAAGAAAAACTGTATCTACTCTTCACCACAGCAGGTAAGTAAATCCATCACCATTCATAGCTGGCTGTCCTGATGCCGCGTTTGAAATGCCATTGCATTGCTGAGACTAGAGAAATGCAATAAAAGTCATGGCCACAAAATCATTATGACAGCCATAAATATGGCTTCAGATAAAATAAAGTCGGCCACCTTGACAAATGAGTAGTATTTGCACACGTGTGCACGTGCATGTATAAACGTACATCAGACATAAGAACTGGGTAAAAGGATGGGTTAGGAGAATTCATTTCCACTACTGGAAAAACAACTAATGGTGTACACCACAGGGGATACAAAATATCATCTTCATGTTAGAAGGACAGCAGCTTATTCTCTATTTGTGACATAAACACATCAAATGCTTAGCTACTGGGAGAAAGGCAAAATGTATGTGGAATACAACGTAGCCCTGACCTGGTATGAAAGAAACATTATTCTTCCCCTCCATAAAATTTCTGCATTACGCAAAAAAATCCTGAAAGTAGCAAGATCTAGTTTTGTGAAGTCTTATTAACTTCCTGGATGTTCCTAAACTATGTATTTTGCTAAATAGCTCCCCCACAGTAGAGAAATTTCATAAATCATAGGTTGGCCTTAGAAACTGTGTCAATAGTGGGAACTGAGAGATGTGCTCTGCTTATAGCTTCCTTTGTTCCATCAAATCACGTACCCTGATCCTTTTCATTTAGCAAGAAAAAACTACTTAGAAACTTTCAACATCATTAGATTTTTCTCCTCTCAGTTTGCTCTTTCCACAACCAGTCTTTGTATCTATCAACTCCAGTCTTGGATTTCATTCCCATTATTAAAAATGAACACAAAAAAGGCTCCAAGAAACATGCAGGTGATGTGTACAGCCACACTTAAGTAGCGGGGAATTCTCACAGGACTCTGTCCCCTGACAATGGTAGTCCTCGTGGACTGCAGCGCCCTCAGAGGCGGGCAGAGAAACCTGATTATCTACATGATTCACCAGCTAATGTGTACTTCCTTTCCTTCAGTGCTGTGTTTTTCTTTAAGATACAGGCTATGGCCAGAAGAAGAGATCAGAACCTCAAAACTGTACTTGCCTGAGCTCAGTGAAAAATGAAATTACCACCAGAGCATGCTGGAAGTTGTTCCGAAGGCGACCCAATTCCTATCACATTTTTCCTCCATATACGATTCCTTTCACACTTTGTCGTAAACCCAAAACGCATTCTAATCATTTAAAAGACTAAAATAATAACACTAACATTCAAACATTTAAAGTCATTTTTTGTTAACAAAATGAACTAAAAAAGATACATCATTATAAAGTGAGAGTACATTCTGGCAATCTCATTGGCTGGGGTGCCTTGTATACATTAGTAAGGCTCCACAGTGACCCCGAAACATTAAATGATACTGAAAACCTCATTTTGTAAACGCCTTCATACAAAATGTTGCAGGTCCCTTAGTTTTCTGTTTTCTCAAAGGTAGACATGCCTGGAACCATCAAAATATCCCATTTACCCCTCCCACCCCCACCCTGATCAATGCCCTCAACAGCTCCTAAGAGTATGGCTTTCCTCTCTCTATTCACACATGTGGGAGTTTCTTGTCATCTTACCAGAGACTCTGGGATGAGGTTAAATCCACTCAATTTCAAGATGTGGTATACAGAAAACAGAATCTTATCACTACATTTAACTTTAAAATGAAAGTAAAAGTTTTTCTCAGTTGTTAAAGCTACACAAAAAGAAGCAGACATGCTTCTTTGATTGCAGTTACACTAACAACTTCAATCTTAGTGCCGTAATGACCATGAAAATTATTTAAATGCTAATGTGACAGGCACAAGGAGGAGAGTTTTCAAGTCAGAAACCTTTTCGAAAGACATCACATTGGCCATCAAAAGCTACTGAATAGTGCTCTAACTGCTTTAAAGAACTCATTCAAATCAAAATGAAAACGTAAGCCCCAACAAGCAATGGACACATTAACTTAATTCAGGTAATACTCTAATTCCAAGTCCCAGGTACAAGCAAAAAAAAAGGAAATATGGTACAACACAGTGTCTCTTAGGAAAAGAGTTGTTCCAGGATTTGAGACAACGTGTGTTTGGCACAGTCCAGTGTTCGTGATTTCCAATTAGGACCAACTTGGTCCAGCACTGGAGTGAAATAGGAAAAGGAATGAGGAGGGTAAACCAAAGTGGTTAACTGCTCTTCACGGTCAAGCCTGGAAAGACCTTCCTGCGGGCAATTATGCTGAGAAGGTAAGGCCTTGAGAAGGAAGGAGGGATGGAAAAAACAGAAGTTTTACAAGCAAATGTTTTTGAAAAATGCTCTACGATGTTAGAACAGAGGTAGAACGGCTTCCTTCATCTTTCATGTCAAGTTCAGGGGTTTTGTACTGTTGTTTGTGCTTTTCTTCTTTAATAACTTTTCTCCCTCCTTGTGGCGCTTGCTGCAGTTTGCTGATGTGGTTCCCAACTCCTGCCTTCCTTTGGTCATTCTTATTAACGGACTGGCAAAGGCTGGGTAAAATGCACTTAAGAAAAAAGAAATCACCTCTTCTTGCCAGGGCGCACATGCTGCCCAGTACCTGAGGAAGGCTCCACGGTCGCCGGCCAAGAGAAACCCCAGTCTACCCTCCTCCTCCCCTTTCCAAGTCCATTTCAAATAACTGTGTGTGCCGCTTGCAGAGAATCTGCCTGACTCACCCCCGCCTTCGGCGTGCCAGGGAGAGATGTGACTGCTCCGTCTCAGGGCTGGCCGTGACGTGGGGGCCGCGGCCTCGGTGGCACCAAAAGTCCCCCGACTCCCCCGCCTCCCCCGCCAGTGGTTTTGGGAACGTTTCCCCCTCAAGCAGGTGCCCAGCCACACTAGGGCCAACCGGGCTCACAGGAACACACGTGTCACTGCGCCGGAGCCCAGCCCGCGGGCACAGTGGCCGCACAGTCGGGGCAGTAACGCCGGGTTACGCGCAGGGGGCTTTACAGCGGGAGAGAAACACCGCCACCCAAACTCCTTTAAACGTTAAGAAGGAAAAAGAAGTACTTTTCCGCGGCATCAGCTTCCACACTTCGCCGGCACTCAGCCCCGGGGATGCCCGGCCGGCAGCTGACCTCTCTCCCTTCCGGGCGCGCCGAGGCCGCCGCCCCCCCACCCCCACCCCCCAACGCCGGGACCGGCCTCGGCCCCGCCGCCGCTGCCACCGCCGCCGCCGCCGGGAGGCAGGAGAGTCGGCCGACCCTCTCTCCCCTGCCCCGGCCGGGCGCTCACCTCCTGGGGTCCGGCTTCCGTCGCTCCTCCAGTTTGGCGGCTGAGTGTGGGGCTGCAGCAGCCGCTGCCGCTGCCGCTGCCGCCACTGCCGCCGCCGCCAAAGCGCTGCCCGGCGCGCCGCCGGGGCTGGAAGCTGGGGGCCCTCGGGATCCCCGGAGGCGTGGGCCCGGGGCGCGGCGCGGCCGAGCAGCGGGAAGTTGTCGGCGCGAGGCGCGGAGCAAGCGGGGCGCGAGCCACCCGCGCCCAAGTAGTCACAACTTTGTGGCCCGGGTGGGTGCGCGCTCCGGGGCAGGAGGGAGGCGCGGAGGGGTCGAGGGCGCTGGGGCGGGAGGGTCTTCGGCGCCGCGGGACTGGAATCTGAAGGGCCCGCGAGAAAGGGGGAGAGGGTGGCGCGGGGGGAGATGTCTACACGGCCCCCGTGGTGCGCGGCGAGTGAGTGTGTGAGAGCGCGGGCGTCTACTCTACTTTGCCTTCTGCAGCGCCTGCATATTTATGGGGATCGCCGATGTTTCTGCCAGTAACTAACACTGCAGCAGCGGTACCCGGCCCGGACGCCCCTCGGGAGCGAGCCCGGGGACGGGGAATCGGGGAAGGCGGCCGTAGCGGAGGCTGTGCCACAAGCGCGAGCCCGCGATCCATATTTAAAGCCGCGACTGGCCTCGGCCGGCCCCTTGCCCTGCCCTCGCTCGCGCCCGCCCGCCCGGCCGGCCCCCACCACCCCCGGCCGCCGCTCGGCGTCAGCCGCCCGGGCAGCCGCGGCGGCGGGGAGGGGCCTCGGCCGCACCGCCTCCGCCGGGGGCTCGGGCTCTGCGCGCAGCTCCCGCCTGGAGCTGGCCGAGGACCCTGCTCCCGACCGACCGCCTTCGCCTTCCTGGGTTCCCTCTCTCACGCCCTGAGCGGGCTGCTAGGTCCAGCTTTTTGTACTATTCACAGGAGTTCCCCGCTGGGGAGAGCTTATTCTCTCTTGCAGAACTGAAGTTGCTCGCATTTCCCAGCCCCGAACACTCCTGACGCTACTTTATAGAACTTGAGGAATATAGGTAGACAGAGTGCTGCTAAGTCAGTGACACGATGCTAAGTCACGGTTCACTTTAGCAAAGGATGTCTGACTCTCAGCCTTGTCCTCTGCGTATGTCACTGATGGCTTCTGCCTTCCTCGAGCAGTTTGGAAAACATCTTTAGCCATCCAAGGGAGTTTCTTGAGATAAAGAGATTATTGTATTTACTCTGTTCCTAAGGCTACTAATAAGGTTTAAGTCCTCTTTGTCAAGCAAATACTAATAATGTATCAATGACCCAGCCCCATTATGATGAATTAAGTAGACCATTAAGATCTGAACAGACTGTCAGCACACACACCATCTGATGTTCTGGGTACTGCTAGAGAGGAGCCACTTGATGGATGGAAGCCACACAGTATATGATGCAAGCGAATATGCATTTCCTATTAATACATATTGTACATATAATAATATACATGTGGAAGTTACTGACCAAACTGCATTTTCGACAGTAGCCACCAAAACATATAAAGCCCGAGATAAATATCACATGCTGACTACCTGCTCCTGGTTCCAATTCTTTCTTCAGTACTAAGCTAAATTAATAAGACCTCCAGGAAAAACAAATCTGGAGGAAAATCATTTGAGAACAAAGGCTTTTCTTTCCAGTATTTAAAACTGGAATAGATCTATTGTACCTCACCAGTGTCTGGGAAGCAAGTATATACTTGTATCTTTTTTAAAAACCTGTTGTGTTTAAAACCCTTAGTCAGTGCTCAAAAGGCACTAGGAACCACCAGAGGCTGTCTAATGTTTAAAATTAAAATATATTAATGTCGTGTGTCTGACTGTCGTTAAATCTGGCTCATATGTATGTTCACACATTCTACACGACCCACTTTGGGAAATTCAAAACAGAAGATTTTTTTTTTTTAATTTCGCTTTCAAGGTTTTGCCTATATAGTTATATTGTGGTTTTAGACTAATGTTAAAATTAACTTTCAGTCCCTGAGCACACAGTTAGCAAGAATCAGCAACCCCAAAGTAAGCTCACAGGAAAAGAGAAGCCACTTTTGTATTAAGAATTTGCCAGGGCTGTTCAGCAGTTTTTCACACTGTGGATTATGTATTTCAACATAGTTGGCAATTTCTCATTATAATAGTGAACCAGCCATGAATGGTCAGCGTTGGTGACTGGAAAAGGAAAAGTCCAAGAAACCTATGTTTTCCAATATTCTGCTACAAAAAATATCAAACCGTCCTTCACACAAACCAAATAGGTAACCCCTGGAGGCATTTCACTATGAAGATTGACAAAATTTTACCCTGAAAGGGGTATAAACTTAGAGTGTGGAGTGGGAGGCAGGGAGGGAGTTAGAGCCTCACTGTGAGGTAAGGTTCTGTGTGTGTCTTAAATTAATGAGAAAAAGACTTGTCTTTGGCAAAAAGCCAATAACCTCTGTTATCATTCTCATTACTTGCTGTTTGTTGTCCCACAATTAAAAGAGCATGTTCCATTTCCTTTCCTATTGATTATTGTCCAGTAATTGAGATGTATGTGTTTTTCTTTTGAAAGGTCATTGATTAAGTTTCCTCGTTAACTCTGCTTGTGGTCACCTTTGCAATTGCTATTCCGGGTGAGGACAATGAATCCTGAAATCTTTTTTTTCACCTATCCTAAAACTTGAATTATATCCCTTGATTCTCATGAGCCCAAAGAAAGATTTATTTGTTCATTTTATATCGGAGTTCTCACAGCTGGTTGACAAGAAGAATGAACAGAAAAAATTAATGGAATTAGGAAAACAGTATAAGTAGTCTTTACTGATAATGATTTATTTATATTTTTAATAAATAACTCTCTGTGCTAAATGACCTTCTAGAATACTCATCCACTACTGAGCTTATCAATCAAGTTTCTTTAATAATCATCCGGGGTCCTTATAGGCACCTAAAGGAAACAAAGAAGGGCGGAAGAACCCTTGTTTCAACAACAAGCACCATCTAGTGGCAGCAGGTGATGAAACCTCCTGATGACATAGTGTCTCCAGCAACAATGAAGATGAAAGTGTTTGAATAGGCAATCCAGGCATTCCTGGTCTTGGAGAAGCATGGCACTCTTTGATTCTAAAACAGGAAGGCTGTATGTAGAAAAATAATGCAACTAATAGGCTGTGAGATGATTATTCAAACAGATTATCATCTACAGATCTGACTTGCAGATAGGATTATTGCCACAAAGAGTTTTCTCAACCTTTGTGTGACTTTGTATAGTAACACCTCTTTGTAAAGACTTCTGTATATTTTTACTTAAAGACCTCCGTATTTAATTTTCCTCATTATATAAACCAAGGAGAGTGATGGCTTGTCACTGGATATTATATGTAAAGGATTTTATTCAACAAACAGCAGAAACCATAAATATAACTATTTTATTTGGGCTTTTTATTATTCTCTTTTATTAGAAAAGAAAACGGGTGAAAGATATCATAGAATGCTTATCCTGGAGTTGTACAAAATTGCAACATTCATATACATCTCATTTGGGGGCCTAAACAAAAGGAGGTAGTGTAGATATGTTATATCCTGTAACTACAAACTTCAAAGAATGACCAGAAATGTTTCTATCAGCTTCTTTATAAATGCCTGGCTTATTGGTGGCAGTCTGACAAACATTTTGCTATACAGAATAGAGATTTGCTTTGTGCCACTATTTGTTTTGTCTTGTAGTTGTTTTGTTATTAAACAATATCACTGCAGAATGATCATTACAGAGGCCACTGTGGAATCAGGTTAGTCAACCACTTTGTGACATAAGAGTAAGGAGAGAGAAAACCACTTTTTCTTCTCATCTAATCTGGAATAAAAGCCACGATATAGATAAAGACAGAGAAAGGGATCGCTTAAAGACTTCATTTTTATTTCACTTACACTTCAGAAAGTACATATTCAGTCCAACAAATTCCTGAATAAGTTCCACCAACCTAGATTTATAATCTAAATTCCCTTTTTCAAATCTCAGGTTTAAAAATAACTGTAGCCCCTTTTATGAGGAGTGAAGAAAGGTGAACACAGTTTTTGCGAGCTGTCAGCATGGCACGAGCTAGCGAAAATAATTTTATTTGGTTAAATTTGTGTCATAAATTGCTTCACAGGTTCAACTACTAAGCTCTCAACCATATCCAACTGTCATTTTAAAACACATACCTAAAGTCAAATATTAGGAGAGGTTCTAACGCCTAAAAACAGGCACCCATCTCTGTTCATGTCAAGGAAGGCAAGTTATGCAAACTTTCTGGGCCCTCAGTTCCCTCAGCAATAAAATCAAGGGGCTTAAGATATTACCTCCAAGTCCAGTAGTCCCAACAGGATGCCAGAATATTTCCCTTTAATACAATTTGAACAATATATTTGTGATAGAGAAACATGCAAATCTTTCGGAAATTGTATTGACACACTTACTATGAAAGCTGTGCTTAATAACCCTAGGCCAGAGTTTCGGCCTCTTCGTCCTACAGGAATTCACCCATGGACGCCTAACCCAGGACATGGGCCTCTCTCTTTGGAAAGGAAAAGGGAAAATTAAATTGAGCTACTAAGCCACTAAAACCTATGCCCTCTATGATTAAAAAGATTAGTCTGGTTTTAGGTAAGATAGTAGAAAATTACATCAGACTTCTCTACTGAAACCGACTCCCAGGGCCCTTGGACTCTTCTAATCTGTGTTTGTGTGTGTGTGTGTGTGTGTGTGACCGCACCAGCCACCTCCCAGGCACAGACAGGTGCTTGTTCCTTTGTATCCTGCTGGCCTCCCACCTCCTGGAGGATGAATGAGTCCAGATGGCAGGCTGCTTGCTCTGAAGTTGCTCTTCTTTTTCTCCTGTGGACTGAGTCACATAGACACAGCTGTTCCACTGCATGGAGGCAGGTTTTCTACAGATTAACCAACCACTGGATCAAACTGGGCCATGACCGTTCTCATCCCATTGGTCTACTCCCCAGACCAGGCCTCTCCTGGAGAGCACAACACCCCCATCTCCTTGCAAAGAACCAGTTGGCACTTCTCGTACACATCTGCCAGACTGATCTCTTTATGGGAAATGCTGCAGAGTTGAAGTCTGAATATTAAAAGTTGGCCCTTTTTTTCCCCCTCTATCCCGAGGGAGGAAACATTCTAAGCAAATTTGCCCTTTATGGCTTTTCAATTTCCCCTTGCTGCCCAAAGGATGCTCAGTTCTACAAAGAACATGAAGCATGGCTGGGTCATCCATTAAGTCCACATATATTTATTAAGAACCTATTTACTTGGGAGTTCGAGATTTGCAGATACTAACCACTATATATAAAATAGATAAACAACAAGTTTATACTATATAGCACAGGGAACTATATTCAGCATCTTGTAGTACCTTATAGTGAAAAAGAATATGAAAACCAATATATGTATGTTCCTATATCACTGAAGTATTGTGCTGTACACCAGAAATTGACACAACATTGTAAACTAACTATACTTCAATAAAGATATTTTTTTTTTAAAAAAGAATTTTTTAAAAATCTACTTACTATGTGTCAAGGAACTTCTAGGTGATCCTAGGACAAGCAAAGTTCCAGCTCCATAAGTTTACAAGTGAACAAATAAATGGACGAGATCATTTCCATTTCCTTGGAATATAAAACGCTATGCCGTAGTAAATGGTATGAATGGGGTGGCTCCCCATCCCCAGTTTACAGTTCCAGCGCACCCTGTTATCCCTGTGTAATGGTAATAGCACTCCCTTTCACTCCCAAGAGAAAGTGGTGAGAAATTATAGACTTATCCTAGCTGTAGAAGAAATAAAACACAGTGAGAGGGTGAGGGGGAGCTATTCTCAAGTGTGTTAGGGAAGGCCTCTCTGACACGGTGATGTTTGAGCACACAGATCTGAAAGACAAATGAATATGTATGAAAAATTTTAAAGGCAACTTGACAGGAGAAACAGCATTTGGCACAGAGCCTTACACATAGTAGGGACTCAATAATTCCTTGTAGAAAGATCAGTAGCATCCACTCTTTTTGGAACATTCCAAATAGCCTTACTCATCCAGAATATATTTCTATTAAGACAGATCCAGGCTCCACAAATTCCTTAAGACATCATTCTTCCTAAACTATAGCTCTAAGACTACATCTATGTATTTATTTGCGTGTGCAAAAATATCTCAGGAAGGATATACAAGCAACTAAAAGCACTATTTGCCCCCAGGAAAGGGAACTAGGTGGTTGTGAGGTGGCCTCACAAGCAGGAGGAAGATTTTTCACTGCAGCCTTTGTACTTTTTTGAATTTTGAGCCATGTAGATAGATATCTTATTTTTTAACTTAAATTTGAATTAAAATATGCAAATAATTTCATTCACTGCCTACAGCTATTTTCCAGACAAACTATATATAATTATATATTGTATATCATAATAATATATAATGAACAGAGACCTTCTGATAGACAGTGAGATTAACCTCCCTACAAACTATGAAACAGTGGCTCCTGCGACACCAGGGACAGGGCTGGAATGTCTGAGCCCTTTCATAGTGATTGGATGCTGTTCAATGCTGACAGTGTTTGCTCACGGCCCACCTGGGCTTTGTTCAAATTAGTGTCTTGGGATGAGAAGATCCTCAAAAGAAGATTGCTGCTTGTCTTGCACCTGGGCAAATAAAAATACAGTACAAAATTTTAAAATAGCATTGTATTGAGCATCTTGCTGCACCTTGATTATAGCTGTTTGGTTTTCAAAAATGAAAATCTATTACTTTTTTTCTGCTATGATAGTAATACAGTTTCATTATTAAAAAAAAATAGAGGGAATAGCAGTGAGAAATATCCTGTCAAAGAAGGCTGCTAATATTCTGGTGGCTTCCAGTTGATTGATCATATTATATTTTTTCAAAACGATGTGGTCTAAAGGTGGGGTCTCTGTGGGCAGAAGCTCCTGGACTCTGTCCTTTGGGTTTTTATGGAGGCTTCACTACAAAGACACCATTGATTAAAATCATTGGCCATTGGTGTTTGAACCCAACCTCCAACCCCATTCCCCTCCCAGGATGTCAGTGGGGTGCAGCTGGGAGTCCAAACCGTCTGTAATCACGTGGTTGGCTCCACAGACAACTAGACCCCATCCTTAGGTGAGTGACAAAATTTGCCTCGTTAATATAGCAAAAGACACCTTTATAGCTCTCTTCACTTGGGAAATTCCAAGAGTTTTTAGGAGCTGGGGGCCAGGAACCCCAGAAGAAGACCAAATTTATATAAGAAAAAATATATTTTTGGTCATCTGAAAAAAAAAAAAAAGATGTGGTCATTGAGGCTAATTTCAAGTGAAGACAATCTCTTTTGGCATAAAACACAAGAGATACAGTTTGAAGAGAGACAGCTAGAAAAAAGGGGTGTGAGGCCTGAATTTGACACCGTCTTTCTAAACCCAGTTGATAGCTGTTATGCGCTTATGTCAGTAAAGTTCCAGAATTGCCTTTCTGCTTATGAAAGTTCATATGGAATAGGCTATTGACAGTGTCTACCATGGGGTAATGAAAATATTGATAGCCCCTCTAGCAGTACTAATACTAATACTGCTGATAGCCAACACGACGTAGCGATTACGACATTCCAGGGACTGTTCTAATTACTTAACATAAATGAACTCATTTCATCTTCATAATAACCCTATTATGAGTAGTGTTATCACCCCCATAATCAAAAGAAGCAATGTGAATACCAGAACTCCATGTATTTTCTTACCTGTCAACTCTGTTTCAGATTTCCTTAAAACTTAGCGTAAGTTCGGAGTTGGGGGTTGGTCTTTCTCTGTAAACTTAAACATCTGATCCAGAGAGTTGGCTAATCATTGGGGAAATCCACACAATACGATACCTTAATTACATCTACCGCTCCAATTTCAACTGAACCTGACAGAGCACAAGTACACTAACACCAACACCTGCATATACTTTCTGAGAAATCAGCTATCCAAAACCAGGACTTTTGGAAGTTGAAGCCACTATACTTTGGTTTTATTTTCTTTTTTAACATGTCTACTTTTTTAAGCATAGCTATTTAAAATGAGATTTTTTTTGTGTGGTGTTTTCTTTTAACATTAATCCCATGTATGTGCTTTCTATCCACAATCATCCCTAGAGGACACAAAATAGACACACAACATATATGTTTGAAGGCCATTACTGACTTTCCATGAATGGGTCACACCGTGGTATTTGCTTGGTCCATTCCTCCTTAATTTTTTAATTTTTCATGTTAAAATAAGTGGTAGAGGAAAATCTTTTTCTTGGTGTTCTGGTATTGTTATTGTTGTTTTGGTATTTCAGCCCTGGCCTGGTAGTAGCAATCTTCATCCCTAAATTAAATTGTAAGACTTTCATCTCTGTTTATCAAAAACTAACATTTCATCCAGAATTACACAGAAATAGGTAGCCAATTTCCTTCAGTAATTCTTTCTTGCTTAAACTTAAAGGTTAGTACTTAGTAAACATTTGTCAGAAACTATCTGTAATAGCATATATAATGGTAAGACAGAAACTGAAAGAGGGAAATAATTTTCAAATAATTAAAAGGTAAATTCCTTTCCTCTCAATTTTCCATTTGAGGACTTTGTGAACTTTGATCCAGGAAAAGTAGCCTCAAATCACTTGTACGTGCTCACATTTCTTCATAGGCTCAGTGATGTCTTGGAACCAACAGCCTGACATCCTAGTCCAGGGAACATATTAAAAATAAACCCTAAAGAGGAACAATGTAGAAGAAGGAGTGCTAGACAGCTCTTGCTGCTCCAGCCAGTGGCCCTCAAATTCCATTACTGCTTCTTTGATTAAATTAAAATACAATAAGTACTGAGTACTTATTTAACACTTTGTCTATCCTGGCAAGAGAAAAAGACATTTCCATTTAGAGAAACAACTATTCAAAAGCTTCTGCTGATGCTGCAGTTACTATTTGGAATAAAGAAGAGAGTAATCAAGTAGATGAAGGTGATTTTTCGGAGAACATAGAAGAAAAGATTACCTACTAGGTATAGGGTGCTGTCCTAATAAACTGCTCTCCTAGTCTGGCTTTAGCAGAGACCACCAGTCAAGGGAAATGGGAGGAGTCCGGTGTAATGCTAAAAGATTTTAAGGAAATAAATTCAGAGCTGCATCCAACGATTAATAATGGCTACCATTTGTCAAGAACTTCCTAATCCTTATGGAAACCTTGTACAATATAAAAATTATCCCTATTTTACAATTGAGGAAAGAGAGGCTCCGAAACATCAAGCGCCCAACCTCAGGTCATACACGTACCAAAGTTACGGAGCCAGGGTTCCGAACCCAGGCCTAAGCTCCCCCTCCTTCCACTCTACCATGCTTTCTCAGTCTACCCCGGGGAGGTACATGGAGAAAATGAAGACTGCATGGTCCTTGGTTTTTGGTGGGAAGTCTGGGCTCTTTTCCACCCACCCACCTTCATTTTCAGCCTAAACTGCACACAATGCAGGTTGTCTTCCTAAAGCACCATTTTGATTAAGCTCTCGCCCTCCCTTTAAAAAACAAACAGAAACCCACTTTCAAAGCTCTTCATCAACTACTGAATGAAGTGCAAGTTATCTAGCTTAGAGTTAGTGGCCTTTCCTGACCTGGTTTCAACCAGCTATTCCTATACACAGTCTGATGCGCCACACAATGCAGATTTCTCACCATTTCCCAACACAAGCATTTTGTTTTCTTGACCCTGGTTGCCAGCTAATGCCAATTTTTTCTTTTTCTTTTTTTTTTTTTTTTTTAACAGGAATGACTTTCTTTCCTGGAGGAGGTTTGAGGTGCCTTTTAGGCATCCAATTCTAATAAACAATATCACAAACGTTAACATTTCAGGGAACACTTACATTTTCTCAGCTGTGTACTCACTCACTGTTTCTTTGCCAGTGTGGCAGATTGTATCTCCCAAAGTGACATCTCCCATCGTCACTTCCTCTCCTCTGGTGTGACCCTACCACTTCCCTGTGAAGAGGTAGAGGCTAACCCTCCTCTCCGGGAACCTGGATGGGCGTGGGCCTGCTTTCGCCAGCAGAACACAGCGGAAGGGAGTCTGTATGGCTTCAAGGCTGGGTCATAAGGGATGATGCAGCTATCACTCTGTTTGCTGGAACAGTCACACTTAGAGCCTTGAACTGCCATTTAAGTCCAGTTGTCTTAAGGCTGCCGTGCTTGGCTCCAAGCCAAGCCACTTGGAACAACCTCATGAAGAAGCCACCTATAGGCAGTCCAGCTGGCAGTTCTAGTCGCCAAGTCTTCCCAACACAGGCCCCAGCTGTATGAGCAAAGGGGCCTCCAAATGATTTAGCCCCCGATCATCAAATCACCCCAGCCCTTAAACCTTCTCAGCTGAAATCCTAGACACTGTGGAGCAGAGACAGGCACTCTTGCTGTCTGCTGTGCTGACCCACAGGATCTGTGAGCATAATAAATGATGATCATAAGCTACTAAATGTTGGGGTAGTTCATTAAGCAGCAATAATAACTAGATCAATGCATTAAACATTCGAGTAATAAATACATTTAAGCTATAATCTTACCGATATGCTGCCAGTAAAATACTACATACTGGGAGAAGCATGCCATCCCCAAACAAGGTTCTCTCTCTATATTTTTGTTTGTTTGTTTGTTTGGTGGGGAGGAGGTAATTATGTTTATTTATTTTAATTTTTTTAATGGAGGTCCCGGGGGTTGAACTCAGGATCTCGCGCGTGCTAAGCACATGTTCTAGCACTGAGCTATACCCACCCCTCCACAAACAAGATTCTTAAACTGTCATTTTACTTCCTCAAATGAAGGTTGAGTAACCACATTAGTGATGACGATGGAGCAGACAAGGAATCTGAAGTTCAGACATAAATTTGGCACTTCATTCTTCTCAGTAAAATTAAGTTTGGTTGTAAAGCATATTCAAGTTTGATACAAGCTGGAGTCAAATGAAACCACATTTTAAAGCCCTGATGCACATACCCACATTTCAAATCTTGTGATTCCCCTTACATTCCATAAGCAGCTCTCCTAGGGATCCCTCCAAGTTCACACGAGTGGAGCTCCAGAGAGAACAGACTGCTGATGGGTACAGTCGCTGTATGACAGGTGGTTAGGGAATTGGAACACAGAGTTGTTTTGTTTTCAGGACAATCGTCTTTTGTTTTTCTTTTCTTAACAATCAGTATTTTTCTCTTCACCTTTCTTTCAAAAAGTGTGAAATAGGAGAATTTGGCCTTGGATATTAGGATTTTTTTTCAAAATAATACCTTTATTTGTAAACTGTCTTAACACAATGCACTAAATTTTGAAAGTAAATTATTTTGCCAGGAATTAGTATCTGCCATCCTATGAGTGGATAAAGTCAATCGTTTTGCCTCTTCAACAATCATAAATATTTAGTGACTGATCACTCTTTCATATGAGTGACTTTAGCCAGCACCAACAGTAAATTACATCACCCGAGGTAGCAGTGATTTCAGCCACTGGCTCTGACAGGGCTGGTCTTTGACTGTATTTTTACTCCTCCATGAGTCAGTAAGTTTTGATTACTCTTATAGATCCATAATCAATATGAAACTTTTAGTCTTTTATCAGCAAAATAAATTAAACTCAAGGCTCTTGACTCAGCTCCCTATCTTCACTATTATGCCGTATTGATAATACTAATATTGGTGCTGGTGCTCGGAAGTGTTGCGATGTTGAAAGCCCCTAAAAAAGAAAAAAAAAAAAACAGTAATCTATGTGTGCTTGCATATTTTTTTCCATTTTCTTTCCCAAGAAATAAACTGACATACTCAGTATTCAGAGTCTTAGAATGTTCCAGCTGCCATATGGTAATTTTTATTTTGGGAATTATGGGGTCATGCCATTTTTTTTTAATGTTGTGCTGTAACAACTTAAAAACAAATTTTTGTTTGTTTGTTTACCAAACAGTTTGAATTTAGGGGCTTGTTATATTTCATGAATGTATACCCAGTAAGAAATAGGATAAATTAGTTTTAAACCAGGGGTCACCAAACTTTTTCTGTAAAAAGTGAGAGTAGTGTTTTTGGCTTTGACAGCCACAAGTTCTGTTTCAACTACTCTCAATTCTGCCACTGTTGTGAGAAAGCAGCTGTGGACAATATGCAAATGAATGGGTGTGGCCACATTTGGCCACAGAGGGCCATATTTTGCCACTCCCTGGTTGAAACTAAAGGCAGACTCCATTAATAAAATATACTGGAAAGTAAACATGTTTCTTTATGAAAAGATCTACCTTAGTAAACATGTCTTCTTAGCACGTTACACCTCTCATTTTGTTTTATTGCGGAGTATACCATGCCTCCTCACTTAGCCAACCTCCTCTGTTGCAGCAGACTAAGTCAATTATCATATTACATCAATGATTAGAATGCCACAAAACTACCCTGGGACACCACTGCGGAAAGAAACAGACCAAAAGACCATATCTAGTATTTTAGAGTTGGAAGGAGGTTTGAAAATACTAGTTCAAAATATTTAGCAAAGCATTCTATTACCTTGTGTAGAGGCATCTGAGTTTAAAATGATGGCTGATGGCGATTGACATGGGATACCCTGCTCAGAGGCACTAATATCACACACAATAAAGTGGACACTCCCATTTCACTTAAATTAGACAACCTAGTAAAACTAGAATGACAAAAACAAAGCCCACACCCTAACCATTCTCAGTATTAAGTAAAAGTGAAGGAAATGGTAGATTAAAAGATTAACTTTATAAAGTATGTATTCTTCTGTGGCCAAATGATGCATTTGACATAGTCAACCTGGCTTAATTTTTTTTTCTTCCCAGGTTGTGTCACTGAGCACTTTCTAAAAAGTCATCTCCCTTCTACCTATATGATTCTGATTTCTAGCTTCCTGATTCCCTCGTCTTTGCCAAAGGTTGGATCATTACTGATAAAGAACCACAGAACAATTTTAAGAACATTGTTTTAGTTGAAAAAGAATGTTACCAAAAGCAGTATACAACAAAATCAGGAGCAAAAATGTGTGATGAATGCTTGAGTGTCTTGTCTTCCTAATCTTACATAAAGAAATTTTGACCATATGTGGTAGCCTTAAATAACTATTTTTCTTTCCACTGTCTTTCCAAATTTTGATCCAAAATCAAGCACCATGGTAAAACACTCCTTTCATAGTGTATGATAAAGTAATAATCTTTAGTTCTTTCTTTAGCTAATCCACTAATCTACTTTCCCCTGTGCTCTGCATTCATTAATGAGTCACATCTACTCTCAGGAACTATGCCTCTATTTAAAAGATAAAGACAAGTGATCCAGGCAAGGTCAGCAGGGGCTGAACTCCAGGTGTTTGCTGCTTAGCCTTGAACTGAGACCACTGAAACTTCGGAATTATCTGATTAACAATCATGCACTCACCTGAGAGTAGTGATGTTAAATGGGATGTAATCAGGACAGGACTGTCCTAGTCCTGATAGGAGGACCTGCCTGTGAAGATTATGCTTTGTAATCTAAGAGTGATACAGAAAGAGCTTGAGCTTTGGAGTCAGACCAATGTGGGTTTGAAGCTTTGTTCTACCATTTATTCTCTGGGTAACCTGTATCACTAGGGTGATGGTGGGCTGTCAGTGCTGGTGGTAAAGGTAGGGGTATTACTAATAATTTGGCAACCTTGCAAAGAAAAGACAATTATAGTGCCAAAATAATGTAAAATAACCCTGTTGGTCCATCAAACATATTGAATGTCTCAATCTATATTCTATCTTCAGTTGGGTGAGCAAGAATATTATCTCTTCAAAATGATGCTGATTGATTTAAGGCCACTGCTTGGTGTGGAGACAAGCACTAGAATATTCTTCATTATTAAATTCATCCTCTTATTTCCTACAGAACTACAAGCCTCACTGTACTCCTACACCCAAGTACAGATTGGAGTGGGAGTATGGTTAGAATTAGAGAAGAGAAACAGATCCATTTCTATATGTTGTTAGACCTTTCTTAAACTCACGACAGAAGTAAATAATCCATAAGGGTAGACATTATTCTCTCATTGGAACATGGTGTCTTTCCTTCATGTCTTCAACAGTCTAAATAAAGTTATCTGAACACAATGTTAGACCTAGAGTCTATAAATGTCTTTTATCATCTGCCATGCTCCTACTCTGTTTTGCTTTTTACTCTGAATTTTGTTTTTTGTTCATTCAACAATTTCTTGAGTCTAGGTGCAAATACTTGCTGAGTAGTGTGAATAAACAATAGACAACAAGATGTGATATAGTCCTTGTCCTCACGGAGCTTACTGTAGAGTTCCTGTGGAAGATAGATATTAAACAAACATATAATTTATAAATTTGTTATAGTACCCAATTTATTAATTACAAATAGGGTTAGACAACAGTCATCACTGAGAGAGGACGGATGGAGATCTGCCCTACGGAAGTCTGGAGAGCTATCATCTCTGCATCTAATGGGATGGCAACTGAAGACAACTTTCCTATCTCCACATTCCCTGCCACTGACATCATTCCCCCAGTAAAACTCAACAATGGGATATGGAAGATGGTGCTCGGATGGGGCAATAATGTTCTTGTAGAGTAAGTTAACGCAATAATCATATTGCCACATGATATCTTTTCTCACCCTACAACATTGTACTTGCCCTCAGGGAAATCTCACAAGTTGTTTATTTAATGCACATTGAGAGATTTCGTTGCTTCATGGAGAAGAGCTCAGGGTGATGTTTCTAACAGAATCTCATGGCTCACTCATGTTTTCATCTTCATAAGGGAAAGAAAGTCGAATTGGAAACACTGAGGTCTCTTCTTCTGCCTTTTGATAGACACAGTACCCCTCAGGCATATAGCCCTAATCAATCCTGTGGAAATATGTTTTCTTTGCAATTTTACACAGTCCTAAGATTTCTGTATTTACTTGTAGGGTAAATATTTACTATTGAAGGTACTACTTCTATGAAATATAGATCTTCCTTCAGAGTTCATCAAAGCCTCACTTTTAATATCTAGCCAGTATATGAAAGCAATGTCTGACAGTAAGGATAAAATAGTGCAAAGCCCGCCCCCCCCTCTTTTTTTAATTATCAGGAATGTTTTGTTGTTGTTGTTGTTTTGACTCCTCAATTGTGGTGAAAGGATATATTCCCAGCCACAAACACTGTGCTGCTAGTTTGTAGTTATTTTTGCCAAATTGTTTTCATTTAAGTACTTCTTTAGAACAAAGTTGTTGGTTTTTTCTTTTTTTAATAGATCCCTACTTTTTTCTCAACTCCTAACTTTTACTTCATCCTTCATCTATGCCATCTTCCATCTTATGATTCTTATGATATTACATTCCCCGTCCTCATTATTTAAGCTGGTTTCTGAATATATAAGGTGAACGTTGCTTTGCTTTCCATTAAATTGCTATAGAATAAAATGGAGTTCCACGTGAGAAAAGCTCAATATGTAACAGAGGAATTACAATTTTATCAAAGGGCGCTCAAAAAATGGCATTGAGTGAAATTTGATGTTTATAATAGCTGTCCCTGTGTTCTTGGAAAAAATATCAATCTAAAGTTAACACTTACCTGGATATATGTATAATGTAAAACAGTAGGGAATGTGTTTAATTTCTTTCAAATAGAGATCATCAAAGATAGGGAAGTATTGGATCGTGGTTAAGACTCAACTCTAGAATCAAATTACATGGGTTTAAATCCTGACACAACCATTTACTAACCAGCTTGACCTTGGTCAGTGTTACGTAACTGCTCTCAGGCTCAGTTTCCACACTAGAAAAAACTATCTACTTGATCAAGTTGTGAAAATTACATGCATTAAATAGATGTGAAGTGCTCAGAAATTCCAGTACACAGGAAGCAGTCAATAAATGTTAGCCACTCTTACGATAGACTTCAAATTTTGAACCCTAATACTATAGAAAATTCAAACCAAATGTATTGAACACTACCTAGGTTTTTAGATGAGCTTGCGTCGATCATCATTTAGCAGTACAGGAGAGTCGTATATATATTTTCATTATATAGAAATAGATGTATAACTATACACACACATAAGTATACACACACGTATTTCGTATCTAATATTTTTCTTCTGTAATTAAAGTTACATCTCTTTGTTTTTATTTTTTGATTTTTTGACTAGATATATGTTTTTAATAAACTAAATGTGAGGTACTATGAAATTCACCCAGGTGTTTCACACTGGACTTCTAAGATCTCCCAGGTGAAAATAATGGAACATGTTACTTCAGGACTCTGTTCCCCAATTCACATCAAATTCTTCCCTGGGTTCTTGCAATCTGAGCAGCACACACACTTTAACTCACCTCTGGCTGGCCCGCCCACACTTTACTCATACTCTCCCTCTGCCCTGATCCACAACACCATGGGTGGCAAAAAGGGATGGAGTTCCAGCAGAATGACAGGAATCAGGTCTAAGGAGGAATTGGAATCTATGCTGACGTAAGAAGAGCCTGCCAACAGCAGATACCCTTCTCCAAGCCAGCCGTTCTGTTTTCAACACATTGCCACAGAGCTAAAGGGACTTAGGGATTTGCTGTTTGGAGGGGAGGTGCTTTGCCATTCCAAGTAAGTGGCTGGGAGGTCACCATGGAAACCACCACTTGAATTTTGGTGTATTTAAAGCCTCAATTCAGCATATAAAATCTGTAGTTTGCCTTTGAGAAACATCCCAGCTTTTCAAAAAGCTTTGGGTAAGTGGGAGCAAGGGATCAGAGGTGTTGATTAGTCTGTTTATTTAGCTAATAAAACTAAACTGTTTTTTTAGGCACAGTAGTTGGTTTCTTTGCCAGTGTAAGCAGAAAACTGGATTCATTATGTTTAGACATGCCCTTTCATTCAGGTCACAGTTGTACATTTGCAAATCTTTTTATCATATTTAATATCTATGCAGATGCCGTGTGGCTACATGTTTATATTACTCCTTCCTAAAAAAAAGAGACACATTGAGTCAAGGATGTGTTTGCCTGACATTCCAATTTTTTAATTGGGTCTTTTCCCAGAAACCTGGGTTGTTGTTTATAGTTTCTTTCTCCTATAAACACCATGGTAACCGGGGAAAGAAAACTTTTCATGAAATGCATTTTTCATCATTCCATAGTCTGAAAATTGCATTTAAATCCTGAAAAAAATGCCTTTAAATCAGAGGGTGCCAGTTTCCCTGGCATTTAAGATTTCTTAGTTGGTCCTATTTTCCTCTTTCCACCATTCCTCCTTGTCAAAGGCACCAGCAAGCAAGAAAGGTGGTCACTGCTTCACCACTCCCCCTTCTGGAGGCCTTCTCTCACCACAGATCTTACACGTGTGGAGTAATAGCCAAAGGGCAGGCGCAAAAGACAAACTGAGGTACACACATTCCAAAGATTAGGAGGTCTTTGAATAATGAAAAATTGGTTGAAAATTATGTACTGAGTTAATGTAATTAGAACATTTCATTTCAAATTGCTTAATTTCAGAGCTTTGAATTTATACATTGCATTCTGTAATTTATGCAAAAGTAGTAAGAGCAAAGTTATTAAAATATTGCTTATGCTAATTTTTTATCTTTTTGGTATGCAAAATCCAGAAATTCCATTCAAAAATAAACATTCTAGTGACAATCTTGACTCGTATCATATTAAAAGGTTATTTTCCAATTACCAGTTTGATCCAGTTACAGACACACTAGTACCATTCTATTAATATGTATCACTATTATATAAATAAAAGTTATATTATTCTGATGTTCTTGACTTCTAATGGCATGGCAGCATTATACACACTACTAAATTTGGATTGTCATTAGTGTCTAATAATTTATATCATGAGTCCAACTCCTTTTCCTTTAATAGTGTTTTAGCCATAGACACATACTCCACTTTGCTTCAAGAATTCTTACAGATGTCAGATATCTTACGGTGAAAGTCACAATTCACGTTAGCAGACCTTCCATAATTGCTTGTTGTAGAGGTGTATTTACATCTACAGATTAGGAATAAATAATTAACAATCTGTGAGTAACGCTGCCATAATTACACTGTTTAGACAAACGCTGGAGAGGAATAGTCTCCTTTCTCAAACATGAAGCATTTTCATTATGACCATTCCATTATAAATCTCAATTCAGAATAATTAATAAAAATGATTATAAATCACTTTGCAAAAATAAAACTGCTAAGCATGAGCTGAATAAGTACTACTAATTAAAGTTCTTAAGGGTCTGGAGAAAAAAGGAAACATTGCCTCAGCATTGCTAAAATGAGGCCAAAAACTACTGCTGATGAAATGCAGGAAACCCAGGGGGGAATGTTAGAGTAGGAAAGGTGGCAAAGACGGCTCTCCTATAAAATAAGCCTCATGTTGTCTCAGGGCCTCTGTTTCTCTTTTGATAAGGTATTTTTATATCAGCGGCCAACAGAATCATGATACATGCGCTGATTTGGACATACGCCAGCTTCTCTCAAGGTATAATTTTACTGTCTTTACACCAATATGTTTGGTCACATCAGAGTCAGTTGTGGTGAAAGTCCTATAATTTTCATGTACCAAATTTCTGAGCATGGTATGGTCAACGACCATGAAGACACACCAAAACGTGTCACGTACGCATGGGGCGTGCACATAACTGCACAGAGGGAAAATACATCATAGTAATAAAATCATCTCAAAAAAAAAATTTCTTCTCACCCAGCTGTGGTTAGGTGGCAAGAACCTCTGACCGACGCATGAGCAGCACAGGCTATTAGGAAACCCAGCTCTCTTCCCACCGCCACAGCTTCCTTGGCAGCATTTGGTGGAATTATAAGCCACAGAACTGGCCTGTTTACACAGTGCATCATCATTCCCACAAGTCCAAAACTGGGCTTCTATGGATAGTAACACAGAAGCGTAATAAGGGAGGATGGACTGAGTTCCTTTTTATTAAAGTAGTGTGTGAAAAGCCAGCAGAGATCATGGGTATTCTTGTAAATTCTGCACTGACTGCTCTATAAAGAACTATGATGTGCAAAGTTTGTGCATATATATAACTAAGAAATGCAAATAAACGTTTCCAATATCTGTAATATCAAACATACTTTAAAAAGATCACACGCTTATTCTAATTCATGCACTTTGAACACCTCCAATTAAATAGATGATTCTGGTAAACCCATACAGAGAAATACAGCAGAAATCTAGAATAAATATTTTCATAGGATGGAGCTTCCTTTAATTATACCTACCAGCTCCATATTTTTGGACTGCCTTAAAGGTGAGACCAATAGTGTTTATTCTTTATTTGAGTCTTTAATAATTAAATGCTCTTTTTTTGCAGACCAAAGTGAAGAGATACCTTAAGTCAAATCCCATTCAACAGAAACTAGTGCTATTTCCAGATGGAAGAGCTACGCAAAATCCTACAAGATGATTTCCATCTACAGAACTCAATTTGTTTAACATACCGAGTTCTTATACACCAGAATTGGAAGAATTTATTAGAAGTCATATCAGTTGGTGGCTTTCAAACTTTTTCAACCACAGACCCACCATACACACATACACACACACAGAATAATAATAATAATTAATAATAATAATAATGCAAAAGTCACAAAACAGTAATTACTCTTACCTTATGAAATATACTCTGAGAGTTTCTATTCCAGTTTATTCTCAACTGCTCATTGTAACGCACTAAACTGATTTTGTGGCCTACCAGTGGGTTGCAACTCACAGTTTAAAAATTTAGGCCACACTCCAGCCATTGGCAATTTACAAGAATGAAATAAATCATAGATTATATATAATTCTTTTCATTTTAAAAATGATACAAAAGCAGATTTACATATCAATCTTTTCCACAGCATGGATCATCACACATTCCTTTACAAATATAAGGAGATAATAAATCATTGATTATTTACAATTATTCTTCCTTTACTTGTTATATCTTTGCTTTTCCCCTAGTTTCTTCCTCATCTATAATATGTACCAATTTAATTTTTGTCCTGGTTTTGTCACTGATGTATTTTAGCATTTCTACTTTACTGGAGAGTATTAGTACTTACCATATTTTTTATTCTCTATTTTCCCTTTATCCAAGTCCAATATACATTTTCCTAATGATTTTCCAGTTCTATTAACCCCAACTGTTAACAAACTTACCCAGATTCTTTGTCGATTGTACACTGGAGGGCCAGGCGCCCCTGAGATAATTCTTTCCTGCACCCTCTAGTGTACAAACGTCTTCTGTCTTCATTCCTCTAAAATGTTATCATTAAATTAAAATTTCAGTTTTTTAGTCACACTCACCACATTTCAAGTGTTAGGTCACCACATGGATGGCTGCATGTGGCTGGTGATTGCTGTACTGGACAGGCTAGGAGGCCCTCATCTCCCCACAACCAGCAATGAAATAAAATCACATGAGAACAATATGAGACATGGGCTTTCAAGCAACAAAATATTTCTCCAACACACCTGAATCACACCATAACTCTTCTATCATCATCTCCACATTCCTTTAGACTTAAGAGAAGATGGAAGAAAAACACAAGAAGAAAATGAAAAGAATTGATGGGAAAGGCATGGTCAACTGAAGCCAGAGAGAGTGTGGTCCCAGAGCACTTAGCAACCTACACAAGAAAGCAAGCTGCCAAAGGGGGGATTCAGGTCATGTTCCCCAGAGCACCCCGATCTGCCCTTCCCCTCTTCCCATTTCTGCGCACTTATTTAAAGAGTTGCTGGTGAGAAGTAGTTGATGGAATAAGGCAAAGGATTTCAGTTTTTAAATCATCTTTTCTGCTAGTCCTGCTGAATGGCAGGCCCTTTGTAGCATTTTGCAAATTGCATTTACCTTTCCATTTAGGTAACATACTTAACTGAGTTCTCATTTGTTTTTTGTGGACTAAAAAAAGTTCTATGTATTTACTGGCTCAGTTCTCTGCCTGCACATGAGGGAATCAGGGTGTTTACACACCACTATTTCTGGCTGAACCCAAACCTTGGTTCCCAGAGGAAGGCAACTTGCAGACCATCTCCATTTATGAGAAGGGCAACCGTTTTCCCAGCCACTTCTTAACGTATGGCTCTTGGTTCTCCCCAGAACCTAGTGGCTACCTCCCCGCCTCCACCCCCAGCCAAACCCAAGTTTGGCTTCTCTGTTTCAGATACTCTTTGTTTCCCTGGGCAACATCACTGTGTACAGAAACTCACTGCTTGGACACTCCTAGGATTGTCAGGGCTCAACATTTATTTTTGTAACAATACTCAAGATTAACAATGTATCTTCTCTTTCAGGCATAAAATTTAAGGGGTACTGAAGCATAAAATTGGTCTTATGAACACATACTATATAGATAAGTCTTTATAAGCAGGTAAAATAAATATATGATTTCACACTTAAATTTACAAACAATTAGATTAAGCCAGATGGCTGATTGGATTTAGGGGCTACATTTGATAAATCAAAAAAAAATGCTGTCTTTGAAAGTAAGCCAGTAAATCTCTGGCCCCACTGCATTTTTGTAGTGATGGGAAGAGAAAAGCCATTAGTGAGGAGAAAATCTCATCCAAATCTATCAGCAGAATTCACAAAATGAGTTCCAAGCTAAGCTTCAGAAGGTAAAATGAGAAATTGTTCCTCACCCACCCCATCCATTTGGAGCACAGTACCTGACATGTGACTGGTGCTTAATAAACATTTGTTGAACAGATAAATGATGACAAACAGAACAGAAAGTACCTCCATGCCTAGGGGTAGTTACAGAATTTCAAATTCACACCTGAAAGAAGTTTAGAGGTCTCCTCGCTAGTGAGATCCAGCAGCTGAAGGAATTTAACGCTTTCACACTCCCTGCTTTTAACACACAAAACTTAGGACTTCCTGTTCCCTGCAAAAGAAAAGCTATGTCTTATTTCTATGTCCTATTTAAACCAATCCCCCTAAGTCATATCAGAAGAGAGCCCAGAAAAGGACTATTATTTGAGGGAGAGAACCTGCATGTAATTTTTTGCTTAGTGTTGAATTCATTTTTAGGCCTTTAGTTTTAAACTAATAATAATATGAGTAGAGTGCCCCTGTGCCATTGTCTAAAGAATAAATAATGAGAAAAGTCAACAAGGAGAATTTTGCCATTCTGGTTTAGCTCACGGAGCTTATGGTACCTCTAGTTTCAATCACTTCCTTCAATCCCAGCTTCAGGGGTTGAGGCTATTTCAACTGAGGACCTTAGGAGTTTCATTCCTTAAGAGGGTCTGGAGACTCCATTTCCTTTTAGACTGATCAAGACTTGTTTCACAGGGTCCCAGAAGAGCAACAAGAAGGGCCAGTGGGAAAACTTTACGCGGAAGAGAGATGCTGACTCAATAGGAAGAAGAGCTGTCAATGAAATTACAAACCTGGGAAGTTCCCTGTCACTGTTCAGATAGAGGGCGAAAGCAGAGAGGAAGGAAGGAGCAGCAGGCAGCAGTGAGGGTGAGGACCTCTAAAGTCCTTTCCAGTCCTAAGCTTCTGTGATTCCACGAGCCTCCTCCCAGCATTCTGAAATAAGCTTTTGCATCTAGTCACTTACCTGAACTGCTCAAAGTAAGGAGGAACATGGAAGAAAGAACAGAAGCTCACATTGGTCAGGCCCAGGGCTCTCCTGAGACCAGCCTCATTCCCTCCAGAGTCACTGCATGTTGGAAGCTCTCAATCCTCCCTCAGCACAACCAGGCCAGACCAGTGCTTTACCAGGCACACGGAATCCAGCCAAAACAAACCCTGCCTTAGAACTGTGGAAAACAGCTCTTTTTTTTTTTTTTTTTTCCTGGCTACAATGCAGACAGATGACTGCAATGCTTTTTCAGGCCCCTCCCTCCCCAGAAAGACCTTACCTGAAAAACCATGAAATCCTACTCGATTTAATTCCGTGTCCCGAAATATGATGTTCTGTGTCAGGATGCTATAAGTTAACTTGGTATTCTGACAAATGAGCTCCTGGTGTGATTAAGTCAAGCCCCATTTGTTTCCTATTTCCTCTTCTCCTGCTCCACTTCATCACAGAGCACTGGCAGAAAAACCCAAGTCCTTGGTTCATGCAGGGGAGAAGCGCGAGGAGAGAGGAAGGAAAAGCATCACTGTGGTGTGTGGCTGGGTTTCTCACAGTTGACTTTGGAATCCATCTCTCCAGCTGCTTATTACTCATTGATTGTCACCAACCGCCAACTCGGGGGAAAGTTGGGGAGATAACAGACAGAGGTGAGGAGGACAAAAAGAGGACAAAAAAGCAAAGGAAGGAGAGAAAGAACACACAGGAGAAGTAAGGAGAATAAAGACAAAGAAATTGGAAAGGAGAGGAAAAGAAAGGCTTCTTGTTAAAATAAAACCCACAAAATTCCCAACTCCCCAATGTAACTCTCTCTCTCAAAAAAAAAAAAAAAGTTGGTCACTCCTTTGGAATGACCGCAGAGAGCTGAGTTCACTCTACTGTAATTCCAACTGCTGGATATTATCTCCAAGGAGGACATGGGGAGGTCTTGCAAAGAAGTCGAGACTCAGGTTGCTGAATTCCCTGTAACAGGATGCAACCTCTGCTATAAATATCATGGGTGGATACCTGACATTGGTAACATCACTGAAGCACTATTTTCTCCTAAAACAGAGGGACAGCAGGAAACATGGTTAAGTTTGAATGTCATAGAGGCCCAGAAATGGCCCCACAAAGTTCCCAGAAAAGTAACCTCAGCAGATTCCAAATCATGTCTCTTCATTCTCTATTTTATGCTTAAATGCTTCCCACTCTTTTTTATGCACAGTGTTTAGTTTTCCTCTTAATATGTTTATTTTATTTTTAGCCAAAGGAGGAGGCTGCTCATGAGGCACACGTATAACTGGCAAAGTCACTGGGAAGTTCCGTCCTAGGGCTAATCTCTAACCACATAGTATCTGATGGCATTTCTGTGCATGAGTTCTGACTACAAAGCAAGGACTGCCTGTAGCTTGTGGGAGTTTCCCTACTCCTTTTTGAACAAGACCTGTCCCTCTTACACACACACACACACCCCTTATATAAGTACGTGGGACCGTGTGTTATGTAACTTTATATTTCCTGCTCCCTTGCTTTGGACTTAATAAATTATCAATTAGTGTTATCTTGGTTTAAACCTTTTGATTAAAAGATAGGTAAGATAAAAAAGTAGCTACCTAAGCAAAAGGTACTGCCTTCTTCCTTACTCACAATCCTATTATTCTCCAAACATTGAACCCTGGCTTGAGAGCTTTGCTGATCTTTAATTCTCTTTAGCTGAGTTCCCCACACGGTATCTATGCAAATGGATTCATCCTTTCATTCAGTACTTACTAAGCACTGATGTGCTCCAGGCACTATACTAAGTGCTGGGGGTACTAATGAGGAAGGCAGACAAGGTCCCCTAATTCTTGGAATGAATTCCCAGAGGAGAAGACAAATTATAAACAGAGTTTTCAAACTTATTTATGAAAAGGTGGTCAAGAAGATAAAAGATGTTTGAGCTGAGACCCAAGTGAAGTGAGACAGCAAGCCAGGTGAAGATGTGAAGGAAGACAGCCTAGAAGAAGAAAAGTGCAAGAACACACGCTCTGAGGTGGGAAAATCTTGAAATGTTTGAGGCCATGTGGCTGGAGCAGCATGAATGAGTGGAAAACAGGAGAAAGTGAGCATTAGATGATCACCCACGTCTCGCAGACATGGACAGAGGTTCAGATTTTACCCTAAGTGTAACAGGAAGTCATTCAAAAATTCTGAGCAAGGATGTTGCGTGATCACTCGGGCTATCGGGTTACACTGAGGGAGGGCAGGTGGGAAGCTTAGGGGTCCCTGTAGGTCTGGGTGGGAGATGACGGACTGTGTCTTGAACTACTGTGACAGCAGTGGAGGTGATGAAAAGTGATCATATTAGATACACATTTTGAAAATAAACCACTAATGGATTGCTGTGTTGTGGGAAAATAAGAAAGAGAAGAATCAAGAATGTCTATGATATCACTTATATGTGAAATCTAAAATAATGACACAAATGAACTTATTTGTAATACAGAAAGACTCAGACATGGAAAACAAACTTATGGTTACCAGGAGGGAAGTGGGGGGAGGGATAAATTGGGACTTTGGGATTTGCAGATACTAACTACTATATATAAAATAAATAACAAGGTCCTGCTGTAGAGCACAGGGAACTATATTTAATATCTTGTAGTAACCTATAATGACAAAGAATATGAAAAAGAGCATATATTTATATGTGTGTGTGTATAACTGAATCACTATGCTGTATACCAGAGACTAACACAACTCTGTAAATCAACTATACCTCAATTAAAAAAAAAGAAGAATGTCTTATGTTTGGGGGCTGAGGAACTCACTTAAATGTAAATGATATCATTTAATGAGATGGGGCAACTCGGGGTGGGGAGGAGTGGCTTTGGAGGGAAAATCAAAGCAATATGTTTGTGAAATCCATCACAAATCCAAGTGGAAAGCCAAGGCAATTCAATATAGAAGTCTGGAGACCAAAGAGAAGCCAAACTTGGAGACATAAATTTGGAAGTCATCAACAGATTTTATTTATTACCATTAGATGCTATCATGTGTTCAAAAACAACCTATTTTAAAATAGTTTCACTAGAAAATACAAGAAAAGGGAAACAAAAAGTCAAATACCTCTACTATCCCCAAAAGAAGCAGTTTAGCTCAATGAATTAGACTAGCACCACTTCCCTGCAAACTGGATAAACCCTTGTGGTTAAATAGAAAAAGATGGATCAATCACTGACTCATTGATTTTTTTTCACTTGTACTTTTTTTGTTTCCTGGCCCCCAACATACCCCAGCAGCCTCTTGTCCTCCCCGCAAAATAGAAAATCCAGTTTCATGGCAGGAAAGTGTGAATCACTGTGACAAAGGTAGAAAGATACAATCAGCCCAGAGAAGAAATAGTGTTTGTATAATCTGTGAACCTTGAGATATGCTTGTTCAAGAGAACTTTGCCCACTGACTGTACAGATCCTTGGAGATAACACGAATCAAGCGAGAAGTAATAATAAACTGGTTTCTCAAACTAGAAAGATGGAAGGTCTTGGTATGTCTTTGGTTGCACCTTTTCCTCCTAAAGACAGTTCTTTCCCATAGACCCTATTTAGAATTTTGCAAGAGTTGACAGTAGTCATGACCATCATTTGGTGTGATTGCCACATGTGATTTATCATGTTTGCCTGGGCAAGCTTTGGGAAAGAGCTTGGCCTAAAAGCCAAATTAATATATATATATAAAAAGGAATTGATTTATGAGGCAGCCAGGGAATGGAGAGTGTTAATATTTTAATAGGGGTGATAACACTGGCCTCCAGAGTTCATTTATTGACCCCCTGACTTCCTTTTACTCAAAGTGGTGACTAAACATTCCCTTCATTAATCAACTTAACTACCTGGTCTGTCATTCCAAGGCCACGCTGACATAATGCATGAAGTCTCTCTTGTAGCCCGGCTATGACACTGTTAAACATAGAAAAAAAAAATTGGCAAATACATCCATGGAGCACTCTTATATTGAAGAAACTACCAAGATCTTTTTATTAGAGCCCATTATCAGCAAAAGAAAAGGCCCCTGTGGCATTTTCCCCGTGTGCTAGGAGCCACTCTTGACAAAGTAAAGCACTGGGGCCTATTGCATGAAATCGCTTTGTAGATGAAACTCCCTTATAAAGTAGACCCTTTGCCTTTAAGCTTGTGAGCAGGACAAACCAGAAACAGGAGAGTTTTTCCCTGTGTTAACACAGCACCTTATTCATCTCCACTTCTTTTTTCAGATGAAACCAGTGGTTAGTGTTGCCCTCAGAGGTCAAATGGGACAGGTAGAAGCCATCTGAGAATTTTCCATCCTAAGGTTGTTGAATGTTCAGGAGCTATGCAGAAAGCAAATCAGAATGGACTTTTGACAGAAACAGGAGCTCTTTCTCAGGAGAAATGAGGGTCTGTTCAAGGTACGAGAAAGCTCTAAAAGAGAGGGTGGTTAAAGACCTTGTGGTTATCTTGAGATCAAGAAGCTTATAGTCATGTTCACTAAATATTACTTAGTGAATAAATGAACAGTCCATTCAGGGTAAGAAGCTAATCCAGGAAGCATCACTTTCTATACCGTAGAAGGAATGCTGGGCAGACTGTTCAGGTATCCTAGTCAGAGAATAGACTGATGTCGAGACAGAAAAGTGTAGGATCAAGGAGTTTCAAGGATTAGCCATCAGTGGAGGATGACTCTTAAGGAACTAAGGTGTAGGGTGGAATATAAGGTAGGGACAGAAGGACAGGGATAGTTAGAACTTGGGTCCAAGATTGAGGTGTCTATCACAACTATGATCCAGAGTCAGAGCAGAATCAGCTGTAAGGTGCCTCTTGGCCTAGAGCTAATATTCTCCCTGATTAGAGTTGAGTCTGAGTCCAAATCAGAGTCTGAGCCAGATCTAGCTTAAATTGGAGATTTACTCCACCTCAGGGAAATGGTAGTTAAAAGGGTAAGGAAGCCACATTGGTCATTACACCATCCTCCTCTCAAGGATTCCTATAGCCAGTTTTATGGGAAGGAGCTACTAGACATAGAGATACCTCTTATTTGGCCCAGAGTCAGAGCATAAGCTTTGGATTCAGGCAAAAGTTTCAGCTTTCTCATCTATTAGCAACCAAGACCCTGGTGATAGCAACATAGCCTCTTTGTATGTAGCATGTAATGTGCTTAATACTGTGCCAGACTAACACCAAGTTATACCCAAAAATGCTAGTGTTTTTATTATTTCATGACATATAGAGGGCTTACAACATGCCGAACACGTCATCTCATTCAGCCCACCCATCCTTTGAGGTAGTTACTGTTGTTACCACATGTTTATGAATAAGAAAAGTGAGACCCCCCAAGAGGTTATGTAACTTGTCCAAGGTTACACAATTAGTACAGGTAGAACTGGTATTTCAAACCAGTTTTTCTAACAGCAGAACCTTTGCTCTTATAATATATGGATCCTTGGAAGTATTCAATGATAAGTGAGACTTGAGTCCACTTTAGAATCTCAGATGGCCCCTCCCAGATGGCTCCTCAGATGATGGTGTGTAAAACATGTGGGGTTTATAGGCAACCCCACCCTAATCCTGACTCTTCAGTTACTAAAGGGCGATAATTAGCTCTGCTCTAATCTGTTCCAAGTGACAGGTGAACTTCTGGCTTTATCTCAGAAGAACTCAAAACACTTGTGCCCATGTAAGAGCATTCAGCTACGCATATGAGTTCTTTTCTAAGTACATCAGGCTTAAAGCCAGTTCTGCTGGTCTCTAGATCATCAAAGACACACTTAGCATTGAGTTCCAGAGCCCCAGAGCATCCAGCTAAAGGCCCTGGGATGAGACTAACATTATACCCAGAAGCATTAAAACAGGGTCTGTGATGAACCCCTGAGCCTGTGCTCATAGACGGCCTGGCCGCACTGGGCTCCAGAGCTACACATCCAAGAGGCAGGCACGCCAATGTACAGACAGGAGTCAAGTGCTTGTGGTACCCCTGCTGCCTGTCCCTACAGCACTATGAACCCCTAGGAGAGAAGTTCTGAGGGTTTGAAAACTTAACCAGAACAACATCAAAAGTGCTGAGGGTCCCAGCTGAGTCCAAAATATTAAGTTCTTTCAGGAGACTGACTGGGCTGGGCTTCAATGACTCAACAGCTCAAAGAAGACAAGTACTCACATCTGGGATCTAGTGAAGATACATGATCTGGGTTAAAGAGGAACCTCAGTGGCACTCAGCAATGGACTCCCCGCAGCCGGAATCCCCAGCAAGCACTGCCCACGGTCCACTGCCTCCTGTCACCCCCTGCAGCAGAGGCTGCATCATCCTGGCTCTCTAGGTGAAGGCCACAGCCCCTGCTGCCCACAGAGGACACAAAGCTTGTGGGCATTCCTGAGGACTGTCTAAAATTCACCACTAATCTCTCTAAGCACTACCCCTTCCCCGCTGGGGAAACATGACTGGGGTCCATAGTAACTGACTCAACCTATGGGGCAATGCAGCCTTCAGAGACAACACAGAACACCAAGCAATCAGAAATGAGGGACTGCTGAAGTTCCCTACAGAATTACTGGAGACTCTCACTTATGCTCAGGACAGCAAAAGAGGAGAAAATCCCTGGCCTCTGGGGCTTGCATTCAAAGTCATACAATCCAGCATTGTACCGACTGGGTATTCTCAATCAGTGGTATTGAGAGGCTGGAAAAAAAAGTGGCAAGGGAGATATGCAGAGCAAATGGCCAGGTCTGCTTTTAATAAAGCAAAGTTAGAAAGAGGATACAGAAACATTATACTTGTCCTCCTTCATGGACCTGAGACAGGAGGGAGGGGGCACAACCACTAAAAGAATGACACAGCAGTTAGCACCAAGATGGCGGAAGATTCGACTCCCAGAAGACTTTGAGCTTCATTAACATTCATTGTAATACATTAGCCTGCTAAATGGTTCTCCCACAGGCACCATGACAGTTTCAAGGCTGACCATAAAAGGTCAAGAAGTGGGTGATGGCCCAATTCATGGGAATCCCAGCCCCTGCCCCAAAGTAGTTGGAATACTCCTCCCACTTGTTAGCATACGAAGCTACCAAGCCCATAAACACTAACAACCCCGCACCTCGTGGTCACTCTCTCTGGCCTTCCGAGATGGCCTGCACTCTGTGGAGTGTGTGTCTCTCTGAATAAGTCTACCTTCACTCTACTATGGCTCACTCTTGAATTCTTTCCTGTGAGAAGGCAGGGACTCTCACTTGGCAGGGCGCATCCCAGGGATTTGTCTGAGACCTGGGATACAACCATCTTCTCGCACCCCATTTTTCCTGTATCAGAATGTTCTCCCTATAAAGGGAAGCTGCTATAGATGACAAGCATCATAAGCACCATAGTCAGAGCCCAGGCCATCATGTAGTCTAACTTGCACCTGGGTGGATGGCAGGATAAGTAAGATGAGCCCCTAGTAACAAAAACGGAACAGATCTACAGAGCCATGGGAGAATATACCCATGTCCCAGGAGTCTGGTGTATAGTTTGAAGCAGCCACACTAAGCTTTGAGTGTCCTTGAAGCCTTGTGTTCTATCTTAAATAGTCAATAGAACCACATTTTATTCCATAGCATATTCACATATGCTTTTATATTAAAAAATGATTGAAACAACACTTTAAAAATATCTATATTTTTGAGTAAAATCAACTTTCTGGGGAAATGATTTGTGCTTTTCTCATTCAATTCCCCACGTATCCTTGGTACACTGTTCCATATACCTATATTCAGGCCTCTGAGAGTCAGGAACACAGGGAAGGCCTAGGCGATATGGAAGGCAACCTCCAGAAAACTCCATGGGACAAGCCAATGTGCCAACAAAGCAGGGCAAGGTATTTGGTAGCTGCCATGAGGACAAAGTTGGAGAATTCAGTCCTTGGAAGTTCTGGCAAGAGGAAAGCAGGACTCTAAAAATTGGAGGAATGAGGGTGCCAAATTAATAATGGGGGTATCAAGGCAGGGACAATCACTACAACTGCCCAAACTGGAAGAGTATTCTATTGACAGCCTCCAGTTTCTGGGATTCACATCCTCGTGTAGCTCCTCCCCTTGAATCTGAGCTGCCTGCAACCAGAAGTGATGCTGTGCTAGACCCAGGACTAAGCCTTCAAAAAGCCTGCAGCTTCTGCTTTTGCACTCCAGGGGAAGCTAATCAAAATGTGAGAAACTTGACTACTCTGGACCACCTTCCTGTGAGGAAGCTGAGACTGGTTACAGGGAGAAAAACCCAAGAATCCTGCCAAGCGCGGTACCCTTGTCTGGCTGCCCAGGTAAGTACCAATTTGCCAGCCACGTGAGTAAACCGTCTTGAAAGATAACACTGCATAGGGCAGAATCACATCATCCTTGCGGGGACATAATCAAAATAAAGAATAAGTAGATTTTCCAGTTCTGCAAGTGAGAAACTTAGAAGTTGCCACTCTGTCCTAACAACAAGTAAAAAACTCAACAGACTGAAAGATCGATAACTCCTCTTGGAGCCATAGGCGACGGAAGGGCACACAGCAAACTGCTGCACCCTAGACTGGAGAGACCAACAGGACATGACAGAGAATAACAATTTACCTGAGCAGAGGCTCCCAGGCAGATACCACTGTAGGAATCAGTGCCTGGGTAGGAAAACCTCAACTGTAACTGAGGAATTGCCGGAGTCTCAGTGCAGACAACTCTGAGCGCTAGAGACTCCAGCTAGGGGAGAGTGTGGCTCAAGTGATAAGAGCGCATGTCAGCATACACAAGGTTCTAGGTTCAATCCCCAGTACCTCCTCTAAAAATATTAATAAGTAAACCTAATTACCTCCCTCCCCGAAATAAAAAATTTAAAGATGCCAGGAGGACCCAGTCTTGGGCAGGCAGGGGGGAAGGGGGAACCACGATATTGTAAGATTTACCACCAAGAGCTCAACCAAATTCTCATAGCAAATATAGAAGAAAAATCTCCCCATGTTTCTGGCAGGGGAAGAGAAAAAGGAATCATTTTGAAATAAGCCAGAGCACTCTGTTCTTCTTAACAAGGCCTGCCCTCAGGGGAAACTAGTTAACCAGAGTCTAGCCTGCTGGGGCATTATCAGAGCCTAACTGACTTGGCAGAAGGGAAATACACAAATCCAGCATCTCTGGGCTTCCTTGTGGGAGGAGGGAAACACCCATCTCCAGCCCACTCTAGCCATCTTGTTTCACCTAAGAGGGGAGGGAAAAACAAACAAACAAACAAAAAACAAAACCCTGTGGAGTGCTTATGAAGTTCACAGTCCAAAGGCACAGACTCACTAAAGACTGGACCTAATCATAGGACTATAGAACCCTACACCTCACCACTACATTTCTAAAGGCTGGTTTATAGCAGTTCTTTTTAGCCAGTACAACATGCCCGGCTATCAAGAAGAAATTACAAAGCATACCAAAAGACAAATAAACACATTTTCAAGAGACAGAGCAAGCATCAGAACCAAACATGGCAGCAACACTGGAATTATTAGACTAGAAATTTAAAACACCTATGATCAATATGCTAAGGGCTCAAATGGATAAAGTAGACAGCATGCAAAAACAGATGGGCAATGTAAGCAGAGAAATGGAAACTCTAAGAAAGAAGCAACCAGAAATGCCAGAGATGAAAAACACTGTAACGGAAATGAAGAATGCCTCTGATGGGCTTATGAGTTGGCTGGACATGGCTAAGGAGAGAATCTCTGAGCTAGAAAATATACCAATATAATCCTTAAAACATAAAAGCAAAAGAACAAAGGCTGAAGAATAATAAGCAAATAAATGATCATTGTTTAAACCAGTGAGTTTCAGGGAGAATAAATACCTGAAAAACACAGAAAAGCTTTAGCCTTATAGAGCCACCCCGGAAAGAGGGTCCAAGTGGGACCTTGAGAAGATGGTTTGATGCTTCCCATGCTACTAACCTAAGGCTCCTAAAATTTTCCCTGTGGAGTTCAGGGACAAAGAACTCCACACAGCTCAAGCACTTTCACTCACTTCCAAATTATAATGAAAATACGCCGAATTTCCCCAAATCTCACCCTGATAAATGTGGAAATCGCCAACTTCACCTACATTAACTGATAAACAATGCTAATCTATAGCTTTGTCTGTTTCTTTGCTGCTCGGGGCTTGCTAGTTCTCACCACAATTTCTACATCTCCATCAGCACTGGGGTGGGTTTGAGCTCTCGGTCTTGCCTGTACAGTGACCAACACAGTGATACACACGTGCAGGTACTTAATATCCCACCGAGGACAACGGTAGCAGAGCTTATGATTTCTGGATGACTTGGGGTCGGTCAACACTAGTTGCGGAGGAACATTGGAAAAGGAAGTACAACTTCAAAATTCCAAGTAGGTACACAGTTGGTAAAGCTACATAGGGCAAAGTGATGACTTTCTCTTTCTCTTTCTCTTTCTCTCACTGTGCAGTAGCTGTAAGCAACTGCAAAAGGGATAACAATTATCAAGGTCCTATTACGGAATGCAAAGCTTTGGAGGAAACCTGCAATATCAGTCTATCCTTCCGCATTGAAGTAGAACCAAATACACTCCTCATCCTTGCTACACAAACCACTTAGAGAAAAGCATTAGGTATTATCCAAGAGGTAGCATCCGTGCAACTGAACTTGCTGTGTAACTGCTGAAACCAACGGGAGCCCCAGCCACAGAATGCCACTTCTATTTCCATGGAAATAGACAGGCTTTGGGCAAATTCAAAGTGCATGCTTAAAAATAATTTTGCAGCTTCCTTTGAGCTAAGACACACCGTCAGCTGATACACATTTTAGAGCTCCCGTCGACATGTGTCTGGAGAAGGGGTGGATTAATAACAGCTTATATTTCTATAGTGCTTTTCATCCCAAAGGATCCCAAACAAGGGAAACAAGCTAAATCTTTTCTTCTTGTTTAAAGGAAAAACCTTAGTGAATTTCAAAGCAATCCTAAACATGAGAACTAATTACAAAGAAATTCACTTTTTTAAAGTGTCAGGACGTAATTATTATTTTTTTAAAACTTAAATAGTATCCACATTGCTCCTGGGAGCTCACAAAGAAATGCCGCCATCACCATCTCCGAAAGCTATCATCTCTTTCCTACAAAGACAACAGTTGCAGTGCCAAGAGATTTGGAGACATTATGGGTGAAGAGATAAAAATAATAATAATAATTAACAGTTGCACAGGAAGCTCCATCTGGAGTGTCTGATAACACAGCAGGAGATGGATACAGATGGGAAAAGGTGGGTGGCACAGGGTAGAGCTTGTACCAATCTCAGGCGCTTGGGACCTCAGACACACTCAGATGAGTGCAGGCTTGGTTCTTTCCACTCCCTGTGATTCAGACGGAACTAGCCGGGCCAGAGCCAGCGTGTTTTCCCAGTGTCCAGGAAATCTGGGCTCTGGATCATGGTATTACTCCATCTGGCGTCATGACAAGGTCAATAATACATTTACCAGTGTTTGATAATCCTAGATTAATATAGATTTTCATTCTCTAAAGTACGGATTCTTTCTTATCTTTAACCCGGATGATTTGCATATACTTCCACATAGTAATTCTAGGCACAATGCTGCCTATTCTGAGCTTTTTACCCTGATTGGCAGCTAATTAGAACCTTGCCATGTTGGCAGGTGTCAAGCTGAAAAGACATCATAAATCCAGTTACAGCACAGACAATGGCTTTTTAATAATCTGTTTAAGTCATGCAGTTCCCAACTATCTCACGCTTTTAGAATGAGTAGTTACTTGATCCTGGAGGAGTGCTGAACTAGGAGGACCTCTGCTGTTAAAAAAGAACCATCATCTTTACAGGGACAGCGAAAGTGCACTTCCGAAAAGGCAAAACTGAAAGAAGCCACCACAAGGATCCTCAAAAAGGAAGCAAGATTTCTTTTTCATCAATTCGTTTCCTTTCTACAGAGATGCCAAACCAGCGTGAGGTGGACAGACACACCCCCACCCTCCCATCTGCCACTGTTAGTGAACATGATCTTATGATGAAGAAGGCAGAAAACTAAGCTGCCAAGAAGATAAGATTATCTCTTTCTGAAAAGAGAATATATTAATTGTGTGGTGACTCTAAATAAAGCCATTCTCACTGTTTAGTGTCTGAGACTTTAACATACACCACTTACTTGCTGTTCTTACGGACGACTATATTCTCAGCATGGGATAGACGCGTAAATGGGAGGACTTTCTCCCACTGCGTCTCTGTGAAGGAAAAGGCTGTCAGCATGACTGCCTTCATACACACCCTCCCCCACAGAGGGTTTTGTGAGTGCCAAAGCTGTCTCTCCTTAACTTGATTTGTTTCCAAAAAAGGTATTGGTTCCACAAATCTTCAGAGCAGATCTATTATTTGCATAGCCTTGTGTTAGGTGCTGCAGGGATACAAAAATCTAAGAGAGAGATTTTTTCCTTTGAGAAGCTGCCTAATAAGATATACATATATTAAAAAATAATACAATAAAAGAGGTATCTTAAGGTATGCTATCACTTGGTGCTAAGAGCATATTAAAAATAGTAGGTACTATTCATGTAACAAAATGAGAAAACTCTGAAAACTGAAGAACCCAAGGAAGTCTTTGTGGAACAGGTCCTTGAAGACAGATAAAATCTGAGCTGGCCAGAAGAAAAGGGGATATTGCAAGTTGGAATTCGGGGTAGGACTTACTTGGATAATGACGCTAGGATAGGAATATAAAGACTTGTTTTAGGGACTGGGAATAATTCAGGCTGGCTAAAGAGAAGAGGTCCTTTGGGGCCAAACTTTGAGTTCCTTAATATCTGATTCAATAATAATAATTCAATAATAATAGTTTGGATTGTGCATCTTATTAGCAAAGATTTTTTAGCACACCTCCAATTATATGTATACACATAATACATGTCCAACAAACTGATATATCATGCACTTTAGAGGACATATTTGAAGAATGAAATAAATAATATTAAAAGAAATTTTTTTGTATTTATGGTACAAAAAACCTCTTTGTCAAAGGATATGAAAAGAAATATACATATGTCTGAAACATTATGCTGTACACCAGAAATTGACACAACATTGAAAACTGACTATACTTCAATTTTAAAAATGGGTAAAAAATCCTTTTTGTCATCAGTGGAAAAAATCAATATTTTTAATGAGAGCAATATGATTTAATATACTCTGTTAATCTTCAAGTAATATTTGGTGTCCCAGTGATCCAAAAGTCTGACTCCACACTCATTTTATTTCCATAGTTGACTTAGGCTGACATAGGAGGCAAAAGAGACGTGAGTGGGTTTTTCCCCCTTTTAAACAAGAAAGGAATCTCAGAAGAATTTACCATTCTGTTCAGCAACATTCTATGTTTTATCGTGTCAAACGTCTTTAAATACCATTAAAATATTTTTGTTTTCTGAAAATAGAGACAAATATACCAGGAAGCTTCAGTTCAAGACCCCTCACCTGCCTGAGCATCTCCCCTGAAATGTGTCCACATGGTCATATATTTCAGGAAAGGTTGCAGAGGTGAGAGAGGGAAGACATTCTGACCACAATTTAGAGCACCGTTTCTTTCTACTCTGACTTCCTCTGTTCCATTTCCTTTGTGTTTGATAGGGCATAAGTGGCTGCCAGCACTTTTTGGATCCAAATAAGGGGAAACAGAGTTGGGAGCACTTCTAGCTCAGGTTTAGTGGGATATATTTATACGGTTCCTAGGCTCTTCCACGTGTACTGAGGTTACCACTAGCCATCCCCAGGAGAAGATGCCTTCCGGGAATGTTCCTGCCCACTGTACTGATTCATGCACGGCTGTGGCATGAAGATGCAATGTGAGTGTGTTCTACGGTGTGTGAGGCCAGAAACTCATGAAAGGGGAAGAAAGAGAAACAAGGTTCAAAGTTACAGAACCAGAAGCTAGTCTGCGGAAAACTCTTCCAGTCATCAGATATGTAAGATTATAAATAAAGGATATGGTTCTCTAGTGGAAATTCTGTCATCATATTTAATTCTAAATAAATCGTGTATTTTTTTAGTATTATTTTTGATGGTATTCATGTGAAACCGATTTTTTCATAATTCCTGTGTTTTTAGGACACAAACCTATAACAATACTACAATCAACGAGTATGTCTGTGTGTGAAGTCACATATTCTGTGTATCCCAGCTGTGAGAGCACATCTTACCTTGTCTTATGTATCTTGTCCTGATGAATTCTTACAGGCCCCAATAAACTGGCATACAAAATTGCCACCAGCATAGCAAAACAAATAAAGAACAAGTCTTCCTATGGCAGATCTCCTACACGTTTATCAATAAGGAAAAATATATAGCATAAGAATAATTTGATTATACAGTTATGTAGCTCACTGCAACATAAAAGAAGTTTTTAAATGCATTTGAGTTTGCTCTGATTAATTAGTATTGTTAATTCAAAGAGCATTTAAAGTTAGTCTTGCATGATAAAATATGAACCTCCCTGAAATCTTATAGCTCAAATATAAACATGATAAAGGTTTCCTCAAATTTGACTATAATCCAAAAAATCTAGATAACATTATTAATAGCAAATTATTATCAATAATAAAAAACAAATTTTGACCAGCCATGCTAAAGGAAAGTATGAATTATCTTTCAATTTTATCTTTAGAAAATATTACAAAGTAATTGTCATACGAAGGAGTGCTCAAAGAAGAGGTAGCTAAAAAAGTATACGAAAAAGGTGTTATAGAGGCATGTCAGCAGTTCACTTATAAGAAATACTATGTTGTTTTTCTGGATCTTGTGTTGTTTTTGGTATTTCCAGCTTTTTAAAATGAGTAATCTGCTGTGATTTCTTTTCTTATTCTAAATAAATGTTCATTTTCACACTCAATTTTGCATTTGCAACTTTGTGTTTTTTCTCTGAAACAAACTCAGGTTCAAGCTCCACAAAATCTGAATATGCCCTTTTTAAGCGCTCAGTTTACAAATATCTTGCTAATTTAATGGCTTCATACTATCACTAACTAAAATCTCAAGCACACTATACACTTCAAGGGAGATATATTATTAAAATGTAAGAATTCATATTTCAAATTGTCATTTCAGTAATTTTGAATCATTTCGACCAAATGTCAGACCTGATGAGTTGCATTATTTTTACTGTGTAATGTAACTTCCAAAATGTTTATACTAAAAATAGAAGTAACAGCTCGGCCTTTTTTGTTGTTCTCTTATACTTGTAGTTACTGTTCTCTTCAGTCTGTGGTTTCTTTCCAGAAATCTTTTTAAGCTGCTTGCCCATTCATGAAACCATATAATCAATAAATCATAAGCAGAAGCACCTAAATAGGAAAATATCACAGTATGATGGAAGCTAACCCACAAAATGAGGGTTCCACTGCTCTCCACTAAGTACCCTGAAGCTTCAGCTATTACTTCAAGATGTTTCAGGTACACAAGGGACATGATTATCCATCATAAAGTCTGAAAGACAGTTCCTGTATCAATCTGTATTTGACACGCTAGTAAAGTTTAATTTCTTTTCTTTTTTACTTACAAAATGTATATAATTGGTTATCTAGTGGGAAAGATAGGAATAACAAGTTCTGCTACATTCTTGTATTCCAGTGGATTGCCTTTCACAGCTGAGTACACCCACCTCACTTTGGAGATTACTGGGCTAGTTAATGGATATAAACTTATCTTGGGAAAAAAAGAAACCACTGAAGATTTTTGAGCAAAGGAGAGACATTAAAGCAGTATTCTTGGAAAATGGTTTTAGCAATGCTGTTCAAGATGGATTGAACAATAGAGTTTGGAGGTAGAAAGATGAGCTAGGAGGCAGAGCAATAAACCAAAAATGAGGTGATATGAATGAAATTAGTAGTGTGGAAATGGGAATAAGAAAGAAGAAACAAAAGCAACTGACCTGTTAAAAGAATGAACAGAATTTACAATGCACTCATTTACCAGACAGGTTTTGAAGGTGTGGGTGGGTTTAGGACATCTGATTAACTGGTACGTGTCCTGTGATTACATCATATGTCAAATTACCAGACTGTTTGTATGTCCTCTGGGAAAGCAGAGTGTTAAAGTGCTACAACCACACAAATAAACATACCAGAGAAATTAAAGTAGTGCGCATAAACATATGGGATTCAGCTGCCTAATTAAAATCCTAGAGAGCCAACAATGGTCTAAAACTGTAAGAGTTCAGTGACTGCCAGAAGAAGGCAGCAAATTAGACACTCAAAGTGGAAACATTTCAGATTTGTCCCAATTGATACTTCCAATCAAGAATCAGCAAATTTTTAAACATCAGTTAAAACCAGCCCAGTCAAAAATATCCAAAGGGTATATCGATTTTAGATGCTTAGAGTGATTTGATGCAGAAGATCCTCAGTGAACTAGACCATTTTCCCTATTGATAGATCAGAGCATTGAATAAAACAGGACAGAATGAGGAAGAATACCATTTTCGCATTATTTCAAAATGTCTATATAAATTAAATCATTTTTTACATTTAGTTATTTTACTTTTGTTAACTTATTTTCAAATTAGTACCTACTCAGGGTTAAATATTCAACGAAAGTTTCTAATAAAAGCTTTGTCCTGCCCTACAACCACACAGCCTCCCAATCATTCTCCTATAATCTTATTTAAATAATTCAGTGATTATATAAAAATCTTTAGAAAAGCTGTTATTTTAAACTTAATATCTATAAATCACTGTATTTTGCTTTATGCTATGAGAAATGAAGATTTATCTATTTATACCACTGCCAGCCAATTTCCCCAGTTCAGCCAACAGTGCTACATCTCATAGTATGTTGGAACCTATTTGATTCAGACTGCAAGATCCTATTGTTTTAGAAATTTTGCAGGCCAATTGTTTAACACAACCATTACTAAAAATTAAATTACACACACTTAGAGTTAAATAAATTATATTAAAACCATAGGCAACAAACACTCAAAGGTTACAATTCCAAATTATGTTACTACATTTTACCATTATCTATGCTATTGAGGTTACTCACATTTATTGTATCTATATGGCAGAAATACTATATAGTGGAATGCTACTACACATACCTTCCCAACTTTGTGTTTAATGAGACCACAGTGGTTGCTTAACAATGACCATGGTGGGAGTATTTCACTATATAAATCAGCAAATGCCAGAACTCCAGGTTTGATTTATTGGTTTGTTGATTGTCTAGACTTGTCTAGAGTCAGGAAAATAATAGAGAAATTTTTAATAATTTAGATAAAATGTAAAAGTGTGTTATGTCTATACCCATTACATTGTGAATAGACCAAAAATGAGGAAATATTTTTCCATTATTCAAAAAATATTATTCATTTCAGCAAAGAGGTTGCTCATGTCATTGGTAAATGAGTGAAGTTCCGACATATGTCTTCATCGTTTCACTTTTTTCTTACTTGTTAAGGTAAAAGAAAATTCAACTAACATTCATATTAGAAGTATGTTCCTTTGTAAGTTGCAACCGTAGGTTTGCGATGGTTCAAGAATTCAGCAAAAATCAACAAAAGCATTATGTGAGAATCAATTGCTTGATGGAATTTACAATAAAGGATTTTGTATATTTTATTATTATTTGTATATTATGGGCTATGTATCCTTTACATAAGGAAATTTGACAATAAATGTATAGATATATGTGCATTTTTTAGAGTTTTTTTAAACATTTACTAACACACTACTGGTTATATAACTATTTTCATTAAGTTAATAAATAATATTTGCATAATATGATCATATGAATATTGTTCACTGAAGAGCTAGATATGTTTTCTTTCTTGGAAAAATGTTTTTCTGAAGTTTCTAATTGCCTTTCTTTTCTTCTTGTCAAATTCTTATTATAATAATTCTCCATCTTTATTTCTAAAAGCTCTACCTTATCAGTAATACTATGGGGTCTTTTACAGGTGTGGGGAGAAATAACTCCCTCCTAGAGCCTTCTGGCATCTCACTGCAATTTGATTACTTTCTTAAGGCATAAGAGTTATCCTGGGACATTACTGACTCTTCCATAGTTTTTACATCTTAAATATTCTTTTTTCTTAAGTTTGTACTCTTGTTTTACTATAATATACGTGCAAAAAATTTCTTAAGAAAGAGTATCTGATAGTGAAATTTCCTGAGCCCTTTAATAGTCTTTGTTCTGCAGTTTTATTGATAGTTTGGTTAGGTATATGTTAGGTAGGTTTGAAATAATTTTCTCTCAAATTTTAGGGTTATTCCTCTATTATATTTTAGCAATCAGTGTTGCTTTGAGAAATTCAATTTTATACTGAGTACTTCCTCTTTGAAAGCAACTTAAATTTTCTCTTTGCAAGCATTTGGATTTCTCTGTTTTTCACTAGCATATTGCAATGTAATATATGGGTCTTTTGCATTCATTTTATAAAGCACTCAGTGTGCCTTTATGATCTAGAAATCTATACTTTAGCTCTTATATTACATATTTGATAAATTCCTTCTCTCCAGTTCCTCTGTCTCTTCCTAGAACACCAATTGATTGCTCCTTTAAGTCTCTTCTTCCCTGTTTTCCATATTTTGACTTATTGTTGTACCATCAGAGATATTCTTCTGTTGATTATTTTTAGCCACTATGTTTTTGCTTTTCAAAAGACCTTTCTTGTCCTCTTTTATTTTTTTTTAATTTTATTCTGTTCTTGTTTTATGAAAGTAAATCTTTCTTATCTCTATAAGGTATTAGCTTTGTTTTGTCTTTTGAAGTTCTCTGCATTACTCAAACATGTTGACAAACCACATACACTGGGCAGTATATTTTGCTTTCCTGAATAGGTATGAGTTAATCTGCACAGCAAATAAAGGCCTGTTTTGGTCTATTAAAAGAATATGGGTTAAATAGTTTTCAAATTAAAGTTGTTATCCACAATGAGAAATTAATACTTTGTTCATATCTTTAAAAATATTTCGGAGAAAAATTTAATTCCCAGAAACAAACAACCTGCTAAATAATAATTAATAGGAGTTTGCTCACCTCACATAATAGAACTCTATTTTTGGTAAATATGCAGTTCACTGAATTTTCATTTGCTTGAAAAAACACTTGTATTTATAAAACAACTTGTGGTAACAACAACAAAAAAATACAATTGTTAAGAGAAAGCATGCTATACACTAAAACTCCTCACTTTGAAAAACTGTAATGGAAGATTAGAATCAGACTAATTGTTTATACTGAAGAAATATGAGGTCAAATTCTGCATCAACAAATTTTAAGCCATCAGATTGATTCTCAGTATGTCTCACTATTCTTATCTCTTCCTTTATCCTAGAGACAAGATCAGCCTTCTTATATCTTGGATTCAGTATACTAATAAAGTATGCTTATTAATTACCTTGTTTTTAGAAAGATACTCTTCATAAAAATAAAAGGTAAAACTTTCAAATGACCTCTAAAAGCTAATAGGGCATGCACTTTAAACTATACATTGAAATGTTTTAACAAGTTAAATTTTTCAGGAGTGGTACCATGTTTCTTTTTTTTTTTAATGAGTGTACAGAGATCCCTTTTATTTTGATTTTTAAGTAATTTTTTTAGCAAACTTCAGGTGCACAGAATGATGGACTGATCATAATCCAGATCCTTGCATGACCTCTTTCCTTAAAAAAAATTTCCATAGTTATTTTAATCACGTGATACATACCAGGTAATTAATTGATCAAAAGCTAGGACTCTAACAATGGCCAACATCTAGTACCATATTTCTTTAGATGTCAATCCAATAATTTCTCTTTGTACAAAATATGCCTCCCATCCAATACTAACACTGTGAATCTCACTCCATAAATTGAGACATTGTTACTATATTATATATTATAGTCATCTTTAGAAACTAGTGGTTCTCTATTAACGTACTGGTTCACTGAAATTAAAGATAGAAAGAAACCACTGATGAAGAAAATTAAAGAAGACTTAAAAAAATGGAAAGATATCCCATGCTCCTGGACTGGAAGAATCAATATTGTTAAAATGGTCACACTGCCCAAGGCAATCTACAGATTTAATGCAATCCCTATCAAATTACCCAGGACATATTTCACAGAACTAGAACAAATCATAATAAAATTTATATGGAACCACAAAAGACCTAGAATTGCCAAAGCATTACTGAAGAAAAAGAAAGAGGCTAGAGGAATAACTCTCCCAGACTTCAGACAATACTATAGAGCTACAGTAATCAAGACAGCATGGTATTGGTACAAAAACAGACATATGGACCAATGGAACAGAATAGAAAGCCCAGAAAAGAACCCACAAACTTTTGGTCAACTAATTTTCAACAAAGGAGGCAATAATATACAATGGAATAAAGACAGTCTCTTCAGCAAATGGTGTTGGGAAAACTGGACAGCAGCATGTAAAACAATGAAGCTAGAACACTCCCTTACACCATACACAAAAATAAACTCAAAATGGATCAAAGACTTAAACATAAGACAAGATACAATAAACCTACTAGAAGAAAATATAGGTAAAACATTATCTCACATACATCTCAAAAATGTTCTTCTAGGGCAGTCTACCCAAATAATACAAATAAAAGCAAGAATAAACAAATGGGACCTAACTAAACTTACAAGCTCCTGCACAGCAAAGGAAACCATAAGTAAAACAAAACGACAACTTACAGAATGGGAGAAAATTTTTGCAAATGATGAAACCGACAAAGGCTTGATCTCCAGAATATATAAGCAGCTCATATGACTTAATAAGAAAAAAAAAAAAAAACCCAATCCAAAAATGTGCAGAAGACCTAAACAAGTGATTTTCCAAGGAAGAAATACAAATGATCAATAGGCACAAGAAAAAATGCTCAATATTACTAACTATCAGAGAAATGCAAATCAAAACTACAATGAGGTATCACCTCACACCACTTAGAAGGGCCATCATTCAAAAGTCCACAAATGACAAATGCTGGAGAGGCTGTGGAGAAAAGGGAACCCTCCTACACTGCTGGTGGGTATGCAGTTTGGTGCAGCCACTGTGGAAAACAGTATGGAGATTCCTCAAAAGACTAGGAGTAGATTTACCATATGACCCAGTCATCCCACTCCTGGACATATATCCAGAAGGAACCCTACTTCAAAATGACACCTGCACCCCAGTGTTCATAGCAGCACCATTTACAATAGCCAACAGATGGAAACAGCCTAAATGTCCATCAACAGATGACTGGATAAAGAATGTGTTATATTTATACAATGGAATACTATGCGGCCATAAAAAAACGACAACATAACCCTACTTGCAGCAACATGGATGTTCCTGGAGGATGTCATTCTAAGTGAAGTAAGCCAGCAAGAGAAAGAAAAATACCATATGAGATCTCTTATATGTGGAATCTAAAAAAAAAAAAAACATAAATACAAAACAGAAATAGACTCATAGACATAGAATACAAACTTGTGGTTGCCAAAGGGGTGGGGAGTGGGAAGGGACAGAGATTTCAAAATTTGTGGATACTGACAGGCATATGCAGAATAGATAAACAAGATTACACTGTATAGCACAGGGAAGTGTGTACAAGATTTTGTGGTAGCTCACAGAAAAAAAAAATTGTGACGATGAATATATGTTATGTTCATGTATAACTGAAAAACTGTGCTCTATACTGGAATTTGACACAACATTGTAAAATGACTATAACTCAGTAAAAACAATGTTAAAAAATAAAGATAGAAAAGGAACAGAGTCCAATTGAAAGTGTAAAGGGAAACTGGGCAGAATCTAATTCAATTATCAGGGCTGGAATTATTCCACGACTCCACCTGCCATAAGGAAAGTATCCTGGGATCTTTAATGACCACAAGTGGTCAGGATTCCAGTTTTACAGCTCATCCAATTAATTGCCAAGCACATCTTCTGCTATACCATAAGTGACAGGGCTGGGGATTCCACTCTGCTAATTAAGAACATAGGGCCTTGTGTCAGTTTCCCAGAGGACTTTTTAGGGTATGTGGGTGTGTGTACATGGCCACATAAACATACACTTAATAAGAGATACTTCTATCATGGATAGTGAACAAGAGAGACTTCACCCATTTCTTCTCTACCCAATTAGGTTGAATACTCTCTATAGACAAGTCAGACTAGGATTGAAAAATGCTGGACTCCTGGGAAGTTCCCAGGGGCCACCCCTACTCCATCTCTTCATTACGATCAAGTGAAAAATGTAAAAATTGCGTAGTCCTACATGCCCTTGGGAGGAATTCACCGTCACTCTTCATAGCAGGTCTTATTTCACGACCTTAATATACTCTTAAAAGTGAAACTGGAGGGTAAAAACCCTCATGTTCTCATATTCTTCCATTAAAATGGAACTCTAACTTCCACAATTTCCTTGTCTTTGAAGGAAGCATAATTATACCTGCTGTCTCAAAATGGTGAAGTCCAAGGTTATTTTTCTCAAAGTGAAAAATAGGAAAGCCTCTTCAAATACCCTAACTCAGTGGTTCTAGACATCACTCCATTGACCAATTGCATCAGAATCACTTTCTAAATTTATTAAAAATAGAGATTCCCAGGTTCCACTCCAGAGCTACTGAATCAGAATGACCAAGGATGGAAGTCAGGCATTTCAGTTTTCAACAAGCTGGTGAGATCCTTCTGCCTGTTTGAAAACCACTGGACTCTGACTTACTTTGGAAGCAAAATAACAAAGGACCACTCTGTGATTCTGAAAAGAAAACCTCCATCCATCACACAAGGTACACACAATATCTTTCTCCCTTTTCTGTGGTTAACTCTCTTTCTTCTGTGCCCTATGCACTGCTTCTATTTTAGATCCCATCGTCTCCGTTATCCAGTTTAATTTTTTTCTTCCCAGGAAGAACTGTGTAAAATTACTTTGGGATCTTATTAAAATTGGTGCTAATTAACCTGACCATATTTATTTTCACACTCAGATAATATGAGTAATCCATGAGAGACACTGAACTTTAGACATGAGGAAAGTTAAAATGCCTATGACGCAAAAAGAGGCATTAGAAAAAGATTATTGGACAATTTAAAACTAACTGAATGCTACTTTTTCCTGTTACTGTAGCTGATGTTCCAACATAATCATCTGTTTTTAATTAGTGAGAAAGGAGATATTTGAATACATTGTAATAAACTGGTACCATGGTAGCCAGAGTGGATGGCCAAGACTTTCCAATGCAATTGAGATTTTATTCATCTGTAAAATGACATGGTTTGCAGTGCAGGATCTCTTAACTCCCTTCTCAGTCTAAACTGCCAGCAGCCCATGAATATTCATAAACCTTGAACAAAATCCTCAGAAATTTAGCAAGAACATGAACATGTAAAATTAGTGAAGTTACTTGCTACTCTTAATGCAGGAATAAAGAGTTAGGTGGCTTTAATAAAGAAATCCAGGAAATATTTCTAGGCCAAAAAAGGTGGCCAATTGTCCAGGTTTGCTTGGTACTGAGAGATTAACCAGGACACTGGACTTCAGTGCTAAACCTAGGCAGTCATAGCCAAACCATAATTGGTCATCCTAAGGCCAAAGGTTAAGCTCATGAGATATAAATGGAAATGTTTACCTTGTAAATGTAACTAAGTTTTGACACACTGAGAGGTGAAGCTGGAACACCCCAAATTTTGGACAGGTGGCTGGGATATAAGTTACTTATATAAGTTATAAGTTACAAATCCTTCTGAGGTATCCCAACCATGATTAGAATAAAAACATTACCTGAGCATAAAAAGATCTAAGGTATGATCTGAATAAAAGCAACAGAGCACTTGAGAAGGAATGTAGATAGCATCTTTATCAGAGATGGATCTGGGGATCTTATTATACATAGCACTGATTTATACAGACCTCTTCAAATTGAAGAGTCCTTTATGAAATGGATTATTTTAAAAAGGATCAAATGCCTCCCAAATAGTTACAAAAACCTACAAAGAAAACAGCATTTGATTTCTCTCAGGGGTAAACATAGACATCCTTAGCAACTGTACCTATCTACCTGGCTCCTCAGCCTATTTTTCTGATCCTCAGATATGCCTGCCCCATGGATTTAGGCAAAAACAAAGATCCATCCAGAGAACCTGAAAGGATAAATTCATATAATTAAGGAATTATTTCATTTTGCCTTAGAGTTAATATGAAATACACCATGAGGTTAAAAATGTATATTTGGGGAGAACGGATCCTAGGAAGATGGTGGAACACAAAGTACCAGGAATCTCTCTCCTCACCCAGACAACAATTACACTGGCAGAATCTGTCTGATGTAACTATTTTGGAACTGTGTAGTCTATCGAAGGCTTGCGACTTTCAGGGGAAAGCTTGGACAGTAAATTGTACTTAGTTTCAGTCAATTTAGCTCTTACCATAGGAAATGAAAGACAAAAAATAATAATAATAAGGCATTTAACAGCAAAGGAAACCATAAACAAAAGTAAAAGACAACCTACAGACTGGGAGAAAAATGTTTGCAAACAATGTGACTCATGAGGGATCAATTTCAAAAATTCACAAACAGCTCATATAGCTCAATATCAAAAAAACAAACAACCCAATCAAAAAACGAGCAGAAGACCTAAATAGACATTTCTCCAAAGAAGTCATACAGATGGCCAACAGACACATGAAAAGATGCTCAACATCACTAATTATCAGAGAAATGCAAACCAAAACTACAACGAGGTATCACCTCACACTGGTCAGAATTGCAATCATCCAAAAGGTTAGAAATAATAAATGCTGGAGAGGGTGAGAAGAAAAGGGAACCCCCCTACACTGTTGGCAGGAATGTAAATTCGTGCAGCCACTGTGGAGAACAGTATGGAGGTTCCCTAAAAAACTAAAAATAGAACTACCATATGACCTAGTAATTCTACTCCTGGGCATATATTCAGAGAAAATTCTAATTCAAAAAGATACATGTACCTCAATATTCATAGCCACACTGTTTACAATAGCCAAGACATTGAAGCAGCCTAAATATCCATCAACAGATGAATGAATAAAGAAAATATGGTGTATATATATACAATGGAATATTACTGAGTCATAAAAAGAATGAAATAATACCATTTGCAGCAACATGGATAGACCTCGAGATTATTATCCTAGGTGAAGTAAGTCAGACAGAGAAAGAAAAATATCATATGATATCACTTACATGTGGAATCTAAAAACAGAAAGAGACTCACAGACATAGAAAACAAACTTATAGTTACCAAAGGGGAAAGGAGGGGAGGGATAAATTAGGAGTTTCGGATATACACTACTATATACAAAGTAGATAAACAACAAGAACCTACTGAATAGCACAGGGAACTATATTCAGTATCTTGTAATAACCTGAATGGAAAAGAATCTAAAAAAGAATATATATATATATATATATCACTTTGCTGTACACATGAAATAAATGTAACATTGTAAATCAACTATACTTCAATTAACAAAACTGTAAGGCATATAGAAAACAAACAGCAAAATTATAGAAGTCCTTCCTTATCAGTAATTACTTTAAATATAAATGGATTAAATTCTCCTATCAAAGGAGATTGGCAGAATGGGAAGAAATACCGTGATCCCACTATATGCTGTCTAGAAGACACTCATTTTAGATTCTAAGTCACTAATGTGAAAGGATGGAAAAAGATAATGCATGCAAGTAGTAACCTAAAAAGAGCACGATATTGCTGTACTAACATCAGGCAAAATAGACTTTAAATCAAAAAAAGTTTTTAACAGGTATAGAGTTTAAGTTTTACAAGATGAAGAGAGTTCTGGAGATGGATGGTGGTAATGGCTGCACAACAATGTGAAGGTACTTAATATCACTGAACTGTACATTTAAAAATGGTTAAAATGGTAAATTTTATACTATGAGTAGTTTATCAGAATTTGCTTAAGTTTTAGAAAAAAATGAATGTCTGTGTTTATACAATCTCCTAATTCAGAAAAGGACTCAGCTTTTTAGGAGGTGATGATCATGTTTGCAGAGACAATAAGATAACTTCCATTATGATTTATTAAAACAAGGTAGAGAAATGATACAGTAATAAAACTTGTCCTAAATCCAGTGGGCTCATTTCAAACCATTTCTTGAATGAATTCTCAGCCACATTTAACACAGTTTATCACTCCTTCTTTCTATATGAACAAAATATCAAACTCTAAATATAAAAGATTTCTAAATCTAATTGTATAAAGTGTCCTGAGGAGCCTTATTGGAGCCTGAGACAAAAGGAAAATTCATTCATTCTGATCTTGTCTTTAAGTTTGATGTTTTACTCATCATGGACTTTCTGCATTAACTTAGTTTCTTTAAACACTCCATTATCTTAATTACTGGGTTTTTTGGTACCCCCTTAAATTTTGTTTCCTGAGGTGACTCTTGGCCCCAGGATTCCCTTCCTGTCCCTTCTGTGATACCAGTTTGCTAGTTTTTCTCCTCTCTTTATGGTTCCTCCTTGTTAATCTTCTTTACAGTTCTTCCTCTGTCAACTTAATGTCAATGTTCAGAATTCTTTTTAAGTCTTCTCTTCTCTCTCTATACATACCATCTGGGTTATCTCAGTTACTTGTATAGTCTACTGATTCTCAAGCTGTTTCCTCTTCACTTTAACCTCCAGGTAAACTAGCAACCACACTATATGAATAATTTAACCCTAATCTAACCCAAATCCTCTGATTTTGTGACTCAGTCAATTTCTGTTCCCTTGATGCATTTCTGGAGACATTCTTCCCACTTCTAATAAATTACCTGCTCCTGCCGAAATTTAAATCTCTGTGCCCACCAAAAGTCTCTCCCCACTCCCCTCATGCCTTCCTTATACCCTAGGGTATAGGAAGGGAGAGGGACAAAAACAGGAAACCCCACACACACAAGCTCCTCCATGTCACCCTCCAATTGCTCAACTATGCAAAATGTCTCTCAGTTTCACAACTTCATACACACTGTCCTCTCTATCTGGAATATTTCCTCACTTACTAGCAAACTCCTACTTATCCTTCAGGTCTCAGCCCACGTATTCCTTCCAGAGAGACTTTGTCTGACCCCTAGATTACGTTAGGTTCCCTGTTATGTGCGTGTATAGGGCTCTGTACCTTCTCTTTCGTATTCCTCATAATGCATTATTGTAACTACTTGTCCCTTTTCCTGTCTTCCCCACTAGACCATAAACTCCATGAGGGCAGAAGCCATGTCCATCTTGTTCATTATTATATATCTAGCTCTAATATACTGCTTAGGATTTATCAGCCACTCAGTAAGTGATTATGTAAGGGAAGGAGGGTAGTCAGAGAAAATCAAACATCATCTGAGCAGAACCTATACAATCAATGAGCAATAGAGCAAATGAGCAAAAGGCAGTAGATGCAAAGATCACAAAGCCCAGCCACTATTAGGAGGAGCTAAGTAGAAACTCCCAGTTTTTTCTAATCCTGTACACAACTTTTCTGTTAAATATCCAGGACTCCGTGCCCTAGGGCTATCTGTATAATAGGCAGAGCACAATCCATTCGTTGGCTTGGCTGTCCTGGGGCCTCTGAAATCTTGGCAGTCCTCTGCAGGCCATCTGGCCTTTAGCATTCCTCCTGAAACTCATTTCTGCTCTTCTGTGATCAAATGCTCTGCCCATTGGTCTTTTCCAGGGCCTAGGGTTTTATTTGCTGTTTGCTGACTATTGCATCTCACTTAAGAATAGTACAGAATGGCTTCACACAGTAGTGAGGAAGAGATTCAAACTGGCCAGGTTGCAAGAGCTCACTGTGAAGTTTGGAATCTCTTCTTAACATAGTTAGGCTTATAACATTCTTTTGAGGATTGTGCTGATCAAACAGGAAGCTCATATTATACACTGTATGAAACTAACCCGTATGGTTTTACTGGCCAACGATTTGAAACAAGTTGAATTCCACAGGTTAAAGAAAAACCTCAATTGCCTAACTTTTAGCCTGTCCATTGAAAGTTGATGAGGTACATATAAAACAAAAGTCAACAGAGTCAAGCTAAAGAATGTAGAACTTGGCTCTAGGGGACTTCATTGAAGACTACAGGAGAAGAAAGAGCCCTTTCTCATCCTGGGTGAATGAAGACTGTCACATGAGCTGGACATGAACACAAAACATCCAGTTTCTTGTAATCTCAAAAAAGTGCAAAAACAAAACAAAACCCAAAAACAAAAACAAAAACAAACAAATAGAGAACTTCGCTAATCTCAATGTATGTGGTCAAATGGGGGAGGGGGGGATCTGTCAGGAGACACTCAAAACTTCTCCTGACCACTATCCTTACATGTACTAAGGGCTGAGGGCTCAGACTTACCTAGCTAATAAACCTCACTAACAAATTAGCCTCATCTGTGACAATACTGCAGCCTTAAATATTATAAAACAGAGCTGAATGTGAATCTCCTTGAAAGCATTTTTTTCTGTATCACAATAGGCACGAACCCTATTTATAATGTGATGCCAAAAATAGACACACGCTGCTTAATGTTTGCAGAAAGATCTTGCACATCCCACTCCACACTGCAGCCGCCCTTTACAATAAATAAGAGTACTTTTCCAATCCATTTTTCCTGGGATCTTTCTCTCTGAACATCAATACGGGAGCCACGGGTGCTTCAACGCAGGCAGGAGGAGACACCCTGATAATACAAGACTTGACACCCTGACTGCTCCCCAACTGCAAAGGATAAAGCTCCTTGCTACACGGCTGCTACATTTATTACTGAGTGCCCCACTCCTGGTTTTTCTTGTAATGCCTTATCTTCGTATTTTCCTTCCAATTAGAAATTCATAAGGGAAATCTGTGTACCAAAAGGTATAATGAGGGACACATTTTAGATCTTTTCCCCACAGAGGACAGTTACCAGCCCCTGAGATTTTTTTTTCCCCTAACAGTCTAGCTGACGTTTTGGTGCCAACAACTGCTGGTTAAATCATCTAATCAGCCAGGATGAGGTCTTTTGTTCTCCTGCTTTTGTGATTTCAGTTTTTTGAACATTTAAAGTTGCCAACGATTCCAAATGGTGTCTCATTATTCCTTTCCAATTTGTTTCCATGGGAAGATAAAAACTCTTGTATCTAGACCAAATTATCATAGGATGCATAAACAATCCACCGTTGTAAATCCTACAAATGGATACCTTCCCACAACGGTTTGAAAAGGAATTTTTTTTATATCAAGTCACAAAAGGGAAAAATGCATCTCCACACTCCTTTGTTACCTAGATTCATCACCACCAACAGGAGCAATGATGTACTGAGTACCCCCCGGATCACAAGAGCGACTCTGGGAGTCTAAATGAGTAAAGCCATACCTACGCAGTGTATCAGTTCATAACAAGGTCAGACATTTGCTTACAGGAACAAAAAGGTTTTTCTCCTCCTAACCATTTTGATTTAAATCTTTTTTTTTTCTTTTAAGTAATGACAGGAAAGAGGCTAAAATGCAAAGCTGTATTTTTCCATACATGATTTTCTGACTTACAATAGGTCAAGCATCGGGGCTCAGGTTTACAGCCGGGAGAGATTATGAAACAGGTATGCGTATCTGTAAAAAGAAAAATAACAATTACTTGATAAATCTCAAACAATCTAAATTTTTCACTGAGAGCCTGATACCTCATGAGACCTAAATCCATTTAAGAATCTCTTCTTCATTTCTTCCCTTCTTGCCCCACCCCGCCTTTCAGGTTCTGTTCTCAGCATTCTATTTTTAGATTTCTGCACTCTTATTGCTGAGGTAATCTGATGTGCAAATTTCCATTAACTGGCAAAATACTGAAAAATCAAAGATTTCTTCCTAGGAAATATATATGGGATTTGTCTCAGTAAATCTCTGCAAGAACTTCTATAGGGCTATCTACTCCTAATCTCTTACTGAGATTTGAAATGCATAAATATAAATACTCACTTGTAAATGTTTGTCAAAATGAAAAAGTTCCTATAACAAAATATAGGAAAACAGAATCCTACTGAAATATAGAAAAACAGAAATCTATTGGAATCCATCAACCATAAGAATTTGAATTCTCTAAAAAAAAACAAAAAAATCTCATACTTAAAATGAGTTTTAGTATAGAATTTGTGGCCAGATTTTCCTTACTTAGTAGACTGCTGGCTCCTGTTCACATGTTTACATGATCTTGTATCTTGTCCCTTAATGAAAATCATCTTTATATCACCTTACTGAGTAGTCCTACATACAGTCCTCAAAGATTTAATAGTCATTGTATGAAGGCAGTAAAAATTATTTTTAATGTTATTTCAGTTGTTATTACAGAAGTTATGGTATTTGGAGGAGGAAAGTCTTTGCATAATTCATGCAGTTTTGGGAAATGAGTGCAGGACTAGGAGCCAGGTCCTGACAGAGACATTCAGTATTTCCCAAAGCCCTTAACTCTTTATTTTCTGTCCCTGTGAAAGAAATGAAATTGACAGGGTGCCCATAGAATAAAGAGAATAAGAACTCAGACTGACTGTGAAAGAACCATGACCCACTGCTGATTACTTGAGAGCCTGGGACTTAACCAACACACTTCCCTCACTTAGTGCATCACTGTTTAAAATTATTTCCACAATGACCAAGCTTCTGTGTGAATTTTCCTTGTGTTCAAGTGTTCAGCATTACTTCCTCCTGTGTCTCTGGCTGTAATCATCACAGTCACTGTTTCGTCTTAGTAGAGCCATTTGAGACGACCAGTCTCTGAATAACCCTTACTTATTATTTGAGACTTGGAAGAAAGAGCTGTTCTGAAGAGGTTCCCATTCTACCTTTAGCTTTAGTGTTTTTCCCAGTAAAGAACAAATCTTGTCTCTTTCAGTGGCATCTCTGTGTGTTTGGCTGAATAATGCCTCAAGGAGCAGTAATACTACAAATGTGTTCTGAGAAAGAAGACAAGAGTCACTGAAATCCCTAAAACCACAAAGTTTTTGCCCTGAACTTGATGGCCCATCACTATCTTTATCTGCATAGACACATGTTTATGTTCCAGGACCAATTTTCTTTTAGAGGTAGGTTTAAATCAGAAATTGACTAGGTTCATGGGGGCCTCAGATAGGTTAAAGCACACATATAAAAAGACCATTTTAAATTATATTTAATGTAGTGGAAAATTATATAGAATATATTTCAACACAATCTTTCTATATCATTATTGACAATGCTCCTAAAAGATGTTAAGATATTGAACCATCCCCTTGAATTAATATAGAATTCTCAACACATCAAAAAGTCCTTCTTGTCTTTGAAGCTGAGTTAGGGTATCTTTCATATAAGCCTAAGGTTATAAGAGCTTCATACTAACTCCCTTTCCGACCTCCTTGAACAAACACACACACACAGCTTCAGCGAAGAGGCAGAGTTAGATCCTCATGTAGGCCCCACAACCAGAATACAGGTATCTGCATTCAAGTAAGCTAGTAACCATTACCCATAACAAGATGAACAGAAAACCTACCCTGTGTCAGGTGCTGCACTATAGCCTTATATGAACCCTTTCATTTAATGCTCAAAACAACTCTATAAGTTATCCATGATTTGAGGTTTAGAGAGTTGTGTAGATTTAGAGGGAATTGCCAAGGTCACATGGCTAAGAAAGAGTGGAGCTAGAATTCAAGCTCAGGCTGTCTCATCCCAGAGCCCCATGCCTTTGCTGTCCCAGTCAGAGCATCTTTACCAACCTCAGATGAACCCACAGAGCATCTTCAAGTCATCATTTCAGAGCTTAAAACTTTGTACTCCTTTCTCCTTAAGGTGCCATTTTTTTTTAGTTCAAGTATTAATTTACTTCCTTCAACATGGGAGCCAAGTAAGTTAAGAAGGCTTCTAGAATAGAGCCAATAATTGGAATCAGGAAGGAATAATGAAGGTACTGAGGCAGAAGTTGGAAGAGAGGGAAAGAAAGGAGCTGCTTCTTCAAAGTAGCTATTTGGTCCATCAGTGGGGAAATGGATATACCCAGTTGTGGCTTCTTCTCAAATGTAATCTCTATAGTAGTTAAAACGAATTACATCTAACATAGCAATCTGGGGTGGGGGGGGAGAAATCTGAAAAACTTGAGCTTGAATGAAGAAGTCAAGTTGGAATATGCAACTTGAGCCAAATAATATTATACATTTAATTTTTAAACCCACAAAATAATATTATGTATTGATATGGACACACACATAAACAAACTGCATGAAACATTGATGGAAAGGAAAAACCCTACCTCAGGAATGGTTACTTCTGGAGAACTTACATAGTTACGGGCTAGGGAGAGGTACTCAGGGGACTTTATATCTGCAATGTTGTATTTATTTCAAAATATCTGAAACAAAGAAGTCAAAATGTGTGTATTTGTTCAGTGTAATGTGACTGCATGGTCACCTCTTATATTTGCTATATCTGAATATCTGTTATATTCATTTCTATAAATTCCTGAATATTTGAAAAAAATATGCTTTCTCAACAATTTTTTGTATGTTTAAAATAGTTTATCTTTTCAACTGCACAACTGAGGTGGGAAAAGTTGTGAGAAATAGACAGTTATACGCTCTGATGTGGGGAATGTATTTATATATAATTTACATTGTCTTCTGAGGAAAAGAGAAAGAAGGCCATGGGAAAGAGACTGACCAGCCACTCACAAATGCAAGGAATCTGGAGCCGTTTGGTGGCTGTTCTGAGCAGGCAATATGGGGAGGGAGAACGTGTCCAAGTAATGGTTAGATAAAGCACGGGAGGGGAAAGGCGGATGAGAGGATACAGTGTCCTGTGGGTGGGGGAGCCACCTGTAAATGAAATGTTTAAAACCTGAACTACAACTTGCTGCAAATGCACAGACTGTCTGGGCTGGAGCCAAGACTCAGGCACATGCAGGTTAGGGAGAATAAGAGGATACCCACCACCCTTCCTCCTTCCTACAGACACAGGGTTTATTCAAATAAACTGGATTACTCGAGACTGTGGGTCCTCCTGGGAAAATAATTAAATCCTGACCCCAGTTAGGTTTCACACATATACAACTGTCTGTTTAGTTGAGGGCACCTCAAATAAAATAAGACATAACGAAAGACAACAGAAAATTTACCAAAAGGAGTAAGGTGTCTGGTGCAGTAAATTCAGCAAGAGGATCTAAGAAGTGGAGGGCAGAGAACTGAACAGCTAACAGCAGGGCCCAAGAAGAATCAGGCATTACAGCTGCATGTTTGGGCCCTGGTACATATGAATTAACAGTTGTCTCACAGCTTAGCAATTTTGGGGCACATGATTCCCAAAACTGGAGAAAGAAGCACTCTATTTTTCGTTCTCAAAAGTGAAACTGGCCAAGCGATTAGCAAGGATCTCAAATGAGAAGCTGTTGGTGGCAGCCAAGTCCCAGCTCACTGGGCTCAAAGGCAGCTGCATCACCAGAGTTCCAACTAGATTAGTTCCAGGTGGAAGTTCTGGATGCAGCAGGAGCAACTCGGAAGACAGCACTGCACGTCTAACTCATCGTGCTCCAGGGCCAACCAAGCCTGTTCCGGGACCCTTCATCTTCGCTGTAACATAGAGAGAGGAAGCATTCTTTCTCTCACTTTGCCAAAGTGCCATTGGCTGCAGTGCCTGAGACGAGAGCCACACCGAGGCAGGACGGCAGCGTTGCGGCAGCTGGCCACCAACGAGGCAGCAGCACCAAGCCTTTCACTCAGATCTGCAGCTAGAATGCAGTAGCAACAGCAGAATTCCAGTTTGGGCAGCTGTGGCAACCCAGTGTAGGAAGCCCCAGCAGTGAGCTCTAGCCTGGACTCAGCATGGATAAGTGAAAAGCACCCTGTAGGGGAGTTTCCACAAATACATGGAAGAAGGGAACTCCAAAGGAACCACAGTGGGTAGGTGGGGTGCAGAGCAATTGAGATGTGAACGCTTTTGTGTTCCCAGGGTGGGCAGAGCTGAGATGTTCAAGTTACCGTAACTTGCTGCTGTGAAAGACGGCACATTTATGAAAGACCTTGTGCTTTGGAGGAAAAAAACATAAGAATGTAAATCACAAATTTGAATTAGATCATTCTTCTCAATATTTTTGTATCCCTCTAAGATATGGAATCTTCTAGAAGGATTTTTGGTTAAGAAAATAAAGAACATGAAGGGTGGAGGAAAAGGAGGAAGACACGGCAAATGATCAAATATATCCAAATTATGTCAAATTATGTCATGATGACAATCTCTTCGATTGTAAACAGTGAGAAACATGTAATAGTTGAGACTGTTTTAAATGGAACTTGGTGTAGGAGCTAAAATTTTAACCTGAAGCCTGATGGTATAAGGGGAGAGGTGACAGCACCCCTGCAGCAGGGACAATTGAGGATCTCAATCCAGGTGAAATAAGGAGGGCTGAGCAATAACTGTGACCACAGAGTTGACCTCAAATCAAAAAGCCCCCCAATGAACATTAAAAGCCCTGAACATTTAAAAGCCAAGAAATCTTCAATTTACAAAGCATCTGAATACACAAAGAAAGAAAAATAATGAAAGTGAGAAAGGCAGGGGTAGCCGAAACACCTGAGATAATTCTGATGCAATATTTAGCATTGTCCGGCAACATGGATAGAAAGGGAAGCTAGTCACCCTCTTACATGTGCCATACGTGGAGACGCATTTTAGCCAATTTGTTTGTTTCAAGTGCAGGTAACCTTACTTACCCAGCACTTTGCCCATATCAGGAATCATGCTGTCTTCCCTGAGAGATCCCTCTCTGGCTTAAGTGGTCCCATCAGCTGCTGTCTGAGAGGGTGGCAAAGGGAGAGTGCACACTGACCCCAGAGAACCTGGTCCAGCCTCCTGAAGAGGGCAGATGGGACACATGCGGGCTGTCTCTTCCTTCCTGAGTCTTGCACAAGTATAAACACATGAGCATCACAGCAAAGGATCACATGGGGACCAGGAAAGACGCATGCATGCTGCACTCCTGCTGTCAAGGTAACAAATGCCTTCGAGTCCTGGCAACAAGAAACCCTTCTGGAGCTGCTGTCAGAGAAACTAAGGGATTAGCCAAACTTCTCCCACTGGGGAGGTCACCACCCTCCAGAAGGCAGAGAAGGCTGTGGCTGGTAGAACACTCACCAGCATTGCTCAGTTGTGGGGGATGCATCCCACAGTCCTTACACTTCACACCTTCTTATAGCTCCCAGTCAAGACTTAGTACCCACAGAGGAGTCTACCTCCAGAGTGACATATGATGACTTGTTGGCAGCCTGGCCTCTATGGAAAATGATTCATCAGCAATCACAGCACTTTCTTCTCGTGAAATTCAAATCCTGTCATCAGAGGACTTGAGGGTTTGATGATACCTGGAGATCATTCTGACTGCAGAATTTTTAATGGAATAGCATGCCTGAAATTCACAGCACAAAAGGACAAGTCTCTTCTACAGCCAGAGGTGTCCTAACACATCGCATGTGTGCCCATATTTCCCCTGCCTCAACCAAATCATATAAGTTTGCAATAGGAATGCCTAGCAATTGTGAGACCTCCAGAGCCCTGGCCCCTCTCCAGTAAGGGTCTCATAAGCAATGATGATCACAGCTCTCGCAGCAACGAACAGCTGACGCCACTTTCCTGTCCTCCTGGCTCCCTGAGATGACCGCCAAGGCCTCTGAGACTTTCATCTTTGCCACAAAAGCACCCTAAAGCTGACAAAGAATAAACATTACCTTACAATTCCACCAGAGCCGGGAACAGCTCTTCATGACTTAGTGCCTAAATTATTATATGGATCCCCAAACAGCAATGTTTTGTTTTTCCAATGTTCCCAAGATTTTCATGACAATGTCTCTTTGACATTTTACTCACAGGCCCTCCTTAGTATTCAGACAGGGCTCCATGGGAATCAGACAGAGTATGAGCTGCATGAAGACTCTTCACTGTGCCCCCAAATCACCCTCCCCACCCCCACCAATCCTTTAGAATGAGCCATTGCTGAGCAGGCTTCTCAGGCTGCTCCTAGACACCTTGCACTTTTAAGGGAGCCTGAGACACAGGCCTCCCAGAATGACCAAACCTGGGATCAACACAGTAAGGTACCAGTTGAGGTCCCCCTACTATATTTACAACCATGGATATCACTCTTTCAAGGAAAATTACTCTTCCCCACAATAGAAGACAAAGCTATCTTTAAACAAAGGAGAAGAGCTTCAGCTAAGCAAGAGCAAAGATTCTGTACATGTCCACACGCCCAAGAGAGAGGACTAGAGCGTGCTGAGGAAAACCAGAGTCAGAAAGCTCACGACTTGAAAAATTCTCCCTTTGGGTGACCTTTTCTACCAAGAATCAAGGCTTTTCTATTGTTAGAAACATAAAATCTCAAGGAGATGCCGGACTTCCATCTCTCTTAACCCTCATATCCTCAACCATGGAAATCAAAGGATGTTAACTTTTGGGACTCTCATAAGAGCTATAGATCTTCTCCTCAGGAAAACCAACACAGACACCCCCGTACAAAATTGTGCCTATAATTTTGGTAGAAGACGACTCACAAACCTCTTTAAAATTCAGGTTAAGGATCCCTGAACTAGATGATTACTGAGATCTCTTCCAAATTTAAAGTGAGTTAATAGACGTTCTGGTTACACTTGACAAATTGAACAATCTCGTTTTTCTTCGCTCACAAGAAAAAATGATAACAACAGAAAAATAATAGGAGATGACGGGATGGATGTCGAGATGTTAACAAAGTAACAGGAAGTAGAAAGTGAATGGACAAGTGAAACAGACTTAGCTGAGCAGAGATTTAAGTAGCTGTACCGAAATCATTCAGTTCACCACTCAGAACACTGGAATAGCTCTGAAACTGAAGACTCTGGTACCTATGAAAGTAAAAGTGAGAAAGGAAGTCTTACTCTTTTATATAGGCTCTGTCAAAGGCCAGTAACTAATTCTGTATTCTTTTTATGAGAAGGAGCCCCTAAATTGTATAAACTTTATGCCCCAATAATCTTGAATTTGTCCTTCGGTGGGGCTGAAACAAAGATAAATTGAAAGCCTTTATTAGTAACAATTAGATCCCAAGGGAACTCCATGGCTGAAGACAAAAGATGTACTCACTTAGACGTTAAAATAGCTATATCTCAGCTATGGGCAGGGATGAGGGCCCATACTGAAAGCGAGGGCATTAAATGAAAATCTGCATACTAATTGTGGAAACCAAGACTCCTCCCTCCCTATAGCTCCCAGAATGCTGATAGTCAGTTGTCCTTGTAAGAGGTTGGATATTTTTTCTCTGGAGAAACTACAGAAGTTGGCATTTGCAAGCCCTTTAATAGAACAGCTGTCCAATCACTCTACAGTAAAACTAACAAGAATACAAGCCTGCAGGGCTTCCAACCATCTTCTCTGTAGCTCACTTTAAAATATGAGTGGACACAAATGATAAATCCTGGAGAGGGTGTGGAGAAAAGGGAGCCCGCCTACACTGTTTGTGGGAATGTAATTTGGTGCAACCACTATGGAGGACAGTATGGAGGTTCCTGAAAAAACTGAAAATAGACTTACCATATGATCTAGTAGTCCCACTCAAGGGCATATATCTGGAGGAAGCTCTGATTTGAAAAGATACATGCACCCCAATCTTCATAGCAGCACTATTTACAATAGACAAGACATGGAAGCAAACTAAATGCCCATTGACAGATGATTGGATAAAGAAGATATGGTATATATATGCAATGTAATATTACTCAGCCATAAAAAGGAATGAAATAATTCCATCTGCAGAAACATGGATGAACCTAGAGGTCATCATACTAAGTGAAGTAAGCCAGAAAGAGATAAATGCCATATTATATCATTTACATGAAGAATCTAAAAGAAAATGATACAAATGAACTTATTTACAAAACAGAAACAGACTTACAGACATAGAGAACAAACTTCTGGTTACCAGTGAGGAAAAGGAGGGAGAGGAGGTATAAATTGGGAGTTCAGGATTTGCAGATACTAACTACTACATTTAAAATAGATAAACAACAAGGTCCTACTGTAAAGCACAGGGAAATGTATTCAATATCTTGTAATAACCTATAGTGAAAAAGAATATGAAAAGGAATATATATATATATATATATATATATATATAACTGAATCACTATGCTGTACACCAGAAACTAACACAACATTGTAAATTGACTCTACTTTGATTAAAAAAAATTACATGAGTGAACAGTAAAGAAATCACCAAACATTTAAGGACCATCTGCAACATGAAAGTCAGAGGCTAAAACATACAAACGGGGGGAAAACAAAACAAAACAAAATTTTGAAGAAATAGGCAATGCAGGGTACAAGATTTTTAAATTGTTGACTATAATTAAACTCAGAGAGGTGAGAGAGGTTATAACATACACCTACCTTAGATTTTTATTTATAAAAGAATATTTTTAAAAAACCATGAAAGAACTCTTAGAAGTTAAATGTGATTGCCAAAATTTCGAAAACACTCGATCCAAGATTTGGAAGATAAGTTGAGGAAATCTCCCAGTAATAGAACAAAAGAGTAAAGAGAAAATTGGGCAGAGTAAAAGTAAACGCCAGGGGGCAGAATTCTAAGATGGGCCCCAAGATTCCCTGCTGGTGTACAGGCCGTTGTATAATCCCCTCCCACAGAGTGTGGGTGGAACGTTTGTCAACATGATGCCAATTTCTCTTCTCCTTGACAACACTTGTTATCATATGTCTTTTTTTAATTATAGGCATCTTATTAGGTGTGAAGTATTATCTGTATGATTTTGATTTGCATTTCCCTGATAGTTAATGATATTACATGATATTATGCATCTTTTTACGTGTTATTAGCCATTTGTATATTTTCTTTGGAGAAATATCTAGATGCTTTGCTCATTTTTAAATTAGGTTATTTATCTTTGCATTGCTGAATTTTAGGAGTTCTTTATGTATTCTAGATATATCTCTTATCAGATATATGATTTGCAAAAATTTTCTCCCATTCTGTGGGCTGTCTTTTCATTTTTTGAATGGTGTCCTTTGAAGCAGTTTTTAATTCTGATGATGCACAATGTATCTACTTTTTTTTATACCAAATAATTTTTTAAACATCATTCGATCTCTTCCTTGACATGCAAGCTCTCTTCTTAAGCTCCTCTTAGATTCTACTTATACCATGGTCCTCTCAGAAAAACTCTGCCCGGTTTAAATTGATAATTCCCTTCTGGGGCCAAATCTACACCTCTCCCATACCTTGAATAGATTTCTAACTGACTCATTACACTTACTGATTGATGTACAGTATTTCTATTCCTAACTAGGTTGTGAACAACTTGAGGGTACAGTACTATTATTCAACTTTGTATTTTTAAATAAGCAATTTTTTAAAATCTGGAACAATGTGGAGATTCCTCAAAAAACAAAAAGAACAGAACTACTCTTGGAAGTACTCATTTCTGAAGAAAATGAAAACACTAATTCAAACAGATACATGCACCACAATGCCCATAGCAGCATTATTTACAATAGCCAAGATAGGAAAGCAACCCAAGTGTCCATCAAAGATAAATGGATAAGGAAGTTGTGGTATATACATACAATGGAATATTACTCTGCCATAGAATAGAATGAAATGCTGCCATTGGCAACAATGTGGATGGACCTGGAGGGTACTATGCTGAGTGAAATAAGTCAGATAAAGAAAGACAAATACTTTATGTTGTCACTTATATGTGGAATCTAAAAAATAAAACAAATGAATGAATGTAACAAAACAGAAACAGACTTACAGATAATAGAGAACAAACTAGTAGTTATCAGTGGGGAGAGGGAAGGAGGGAGAGGCGATATAGGGGTAGGGGATTAAGAGATACAAACTACTATGTTTAAAATAAATAAGCTACAAGGAACATTGTACAGTACAGGAAAATATAGCCATTATTTTTAATAACTTTAAATGGAGTATAATCTTTAAAAAAATGTTGAAACACTATGATATTCATACCTGAAACTAATATAATATTGTAAATCAATTAATTTCAACAACAAAAATCTGGAATATACTGGGCATTCAACTAATGTCTGATAAATAAATGAAGAATAAGCGAATTAATGAATAAATGCCAACTGTACGTTCAGCAATGGTTTGATGCATGTTGAGGATCTACAGTGTCTTGGTTAACTTCCAGAACCCCTTCATGGCACAACAGTACTATATCCAAATCTTTTCTTGTGCTATCTGTTCTACATGGAATACATCCTTTTTTTCTTTTAGTTTCTAGAATCTCATCTTTTCCTATCAAGATTTTCCCAAGGAATAGGATGAAAAGAAGACCCATTCTATCTGAATATGCATTTTCCTGAAACTCACACCCGATTAACATAAATATATCTGCACTAATTTCTCTAAATAATGTATAATAATTCACTATATTACTATATTCAGTAATTCTGTTATCTGCTAATGTACAGAAAAAAATCTTAATTATCTATTTTTTTTGGAAGAAACTAATTGAGTACAGTAGGAGAAAAAACAAGGGGAGTGGGGCCATACCCAATCTTGCTTTCAAATCCTTAGGTATCATTAAGCAGAATACATAACAAAACCACCTGCTACCTTATTCCTTACTTACTTTTTCCCCCTACGTAGCCTATAACCAAAATTTCTCATCCAAAATACTGATCCTCTTAAAATGAGCAAAAGTCTAATGACAAACACAAGCAAAATTGTCATAGCAAGTAACTTGCTCATTAGCATGGATAATGAAGAGTTGAGTAAATATCTTATTTTAGTCTTTGTCTACCCAACGTAGAGTGTGACGGGTAGAAAAAGATAAAAACCAAAATTAAAAATATATACTCTAAGAATTCCAGGACCATTTTTTATTAATCAGCTTCATATAGAACCTTCACACATATCCTATCATGTTTGATTTTTAAAAGTTCATATATACAAAATATTTTGCAAAAATAAATGCCTGCTAATGCAAAATACAAATACATCCATGTACTACAGAAGAATCAAGTACATTACAGGAAACAAAAACAAATAAACCTGTACCTTAAAGTGTCAAGAACTAAAGGAAATTTTATTTATTCAACCAGTATTTATCAAGCATCTACTTCATTTGTCAGATACCATTCTAGGCACTGAGAACACAGTGGTGAACAAAACAAGTCCCTGCTCTGGTGGAATTTACATTCTAGTGCAGGCAGACAGACTATAAACAAATAAATAATTTGTCAAGTGGTGGTAAAAACAATAACCAAACACAAGGCAGGGTAAAAGGAATAGCAAAGGCAGGTAGATAGGGTGGTCAGCTAAGGCCTGTTTAATAAGATGACATTTAAGCAGAAACCTGAAGGAAGTGCGGGAGTAAGCCATGAAGAGATCTGGGGGGTAAGTATGCCAAGAGGAGCACCCAGCAGGGCAAAGTCCCTGGGACCAGTGTGCCTGGTGCATTCAAGGAACAGCAGAAGCCAGTCTGCTGTGAAGTGAGCAAGGAGGAAAGCAGTAAGAAGTGGAGATCATGCGGTACCTTGTGGAGCATAGTAAGGTCTTTTGTCTTGTCTCTGATTGAAATGAGAAACAAAAGATGGGATTACATTTCCTTTACCCTACTGAAGAAGCCAGTCCTTTATTTGTATCTGGGATGGAGTGGAAGGAAGGAAAGGAATACATGAACAGGAACCACGATACTAGGAGGGCAGAGACTGGTTCTGATGAACTACAGACTGCTTTGAAATCCACTTCAGGGTCATAACATATGGCTCTTGTAATTTTTATCTGAAAACATTGTTAATAGCAGGCGGACATTCATGATTTCCTTCAGTCCTAATGCAGTAACCTCCTATTTTCCCATCAGGTGAGATGGGAATGGTAGTCTAAATTCAGCCTAATCACGGTGCCAATAATAGCACAAAAGCGAAGAGCGCGTCTGAGCTGGAGATCCCCAATTTCTGCCTCTGAATTAAGCCTTGTTACCGGTCCTCCAGATTCAGGTTAATCCCCATCCTACCTGAGCAAACTCAGAGGAGAGGCATCGGCACTCTACTGCAACTAGACCGCAGAACAAACAACCACCAAGCACTAGCCAGGCAAATGTGCCAGCATCCAGCAACCTTGTCTTTCTATTTGCTGTATTTTTAGCAGTCACTGCTGAGCAACTCATTTTCCCACACTAAGGCAACTAGAACAATTTTCCAACAGAACTTGCACAAAATATCACCAGCTAATTTGTTTGAACTGCATAACCTTTCTCTTTCTCTCCCTTTCTCCCTCCCTCCCTTTTTCTTAGTTACATTCTGAGCCCAAACTGTCTCCCTTAGAGATGAAGTCTCTCGCTGCTTTAGTGAAAGAATTTTTCTGTGTTTAATTTTAATGGTAAATTAGGTTCAAAGAAAAGAACAGCTATTTTGAGCAATATTAAGATTGTACCATGGGGGGTAGTGCCAAGATGGCTGAGTAGAAGGACACGCAGGTCACCTACTCCCACGAAGACTGTACTGTGGGATTCAGGTCCTCCTGGCGAATTCTCTTCCTAGTGAAATACTTTTGTGGTTATTGATGCAAAAGAAATGAAAAATAATTTGTTCTTCAAAATGGATACCAGCCAGGGAGCTTTATGGGAATTCCTGCTGCCTCATGGCTGAGCCTAGTCTCCTCTTCACAGCTGCCACCACCTGGTCCTCATCTTCCCAAACCCACTGGGATTCGAACACTTGTTCATCACTATGGAGAAAACAGAAATGTGCCAGAAATTTAAACTGTGATAATGTCACAACAAAATTTTAAATATCACCTAGTTCTTCAGGTAATTAATTCCTATTCTACACCGGCATCTACCTGGGGGCAAGCAAGTCACTTATAGCACCTTTCCTGAATTTCTAAGAAGTGTCTGTTATCCATCAAGTTTTTACTGAGCATTTATGATGTGCCCAGTATTGTTCTAGATGCCAAAGATATAGCAGTAAACAAGCAAACAAGAAAGGTAAAAATCCCTGCTGTTGTTTCCAGTGGAGGGACCTTGGGGAACGGTGATAACACTAAGGAGGAAAATGAACCAGGACATGAGGCTAGGAAGGCCCGGGAAGGGGGATGGGGTGGGGGACCAGTGCAATTTTAAATAGGTGGCCAGGGAAGGTTATCACTGAGAAGATTCATTTGAACAAATACGTGACAGATTCGAACACATAAGATACCCTTTCAAAAAGCATTTTGACTTTATGCCATTTCCTTTCTAAAAACATATGCGCTGTGGTGGTTTTAAGGAAGCATATTTTATAGCCTTTTTGATAACTTTACATGAATTTAAATGTTAGTTCAAAGATGACCATTCTCATAATTATTACCTAATACTGTAGGAGACAAACATTATAACTTGTAGATCATCTATCAATTGCTTCAACTTTTAAAGGGAGAACAAAAGACAAATTTCTTCTTTTAAAAGAGAAGTCAGCAATGTGAATGGTTACAAAATTAGTATGCAAGTATTAATTGTCTTCACATGTATTAATACAAACATCCAGTTTAAAAATACAAAGATAAAAATCCCATTTATAATAACAATAGAACATGGCAAAATATTTAGGAATAAACTTGACAAGAAATGTGCAAGAACTATGGAGAAAATTTTGCAATACTACTAAGGAATACAAAGAATAACCTTGAACACATGAAAATTAATACCACGTTCATGATTAGGAAGACTCAACATCAAGAAGAGAGCATTTCTCCCTAATTTAAATTTATAATTTAATATGATCACAATAAAAATACAATCAGAATTTTTGCTGGAAAAATAGTGAGGTATATTTAAAGTGCATATGGAAGAGAAAAAAATCAAAAGGCTGGGAAACTCTAAAAATATAAAATTAATAATAAGAGGGGAACAAGCCCACCATGTGTATTTTTATTTTGAAACTTCACCAATTAAAATAGTGTGGTGCTACTGAATGAGTGACAGACAGATGAGTGAAACAAAATAGAAGGTCTAGAAAAGACAGAGATATATTAAAGAATTTAGTATAAAGGTGGCATTGCACATCAGAGGGAGATGGATTATTAAGTAAATGGTTTTAGAACAAGTAGGTTAGCTATCTATTAAAAATTATGTCACATTCATGTCAAAATAAATTTTTAGTACATAAAAGTTTTAAATATTTTTTTTAAAACACAAAAGTGGGGGGAAAAAAACCATGAAGCATAGACTCAGAGTAAGGAGGTCCTTACTAAATATACCACAAAACCCAGAAATCATTAAAAACTGATTAAGTTTAAATACATTAAAATTTTAAATTTCCACACAGCAAAAACACTAGGCAAAAATTTTTTAAAAAACAAATTTTCAGCAAGTACAAAAAGGAATAACCATACATTGCCGGTGGGAGTATAAATTGGTACTAGCTCTACTGAGAACAATTTGGCACTATTAAAATTAAATTTTAAGTGTATATACATCTTTGACTCAGAAATTTCTCCTAGGAATTTATCCTCATTTGATACAAATGAGAAGAGACATATGCAAAGATATTCATGCAGCATTATTTAAAATATCAAAATATTGAACCAATTGGGATACATCTATATAATGGAATCATATGCAACCTTCTAAGAGTAAGGCAAATCTGTAAGGACTGATACGGAACGATTTCCAAGATCATTATTATCTTCCCTTAGCCCAGAAGCAGAAACAAAGACCCCAAAGCCCAATAGATTAGGTGTGAGACAGAAAAAGTATGGGTGTATGAGTCCAGCCTTTTTGCTTCCTAAGAGTAAATATGCCTGGAGCTAAGATAAAGACAAGCAGAGATGGAGAACAGACCTGGATGGGATCCAGGACTAGAGGCCCTTTCAAAGTGAAGTGGGGACTTTTTACGTCCAGGAGCATGGAGAAAAGGACTCTGTGATGAATTATTCTTAATGTGTACCCCGCATTGACCCTTTTCCTGTGAACATTAACCATCTAACCAACCTGGACACTCAAAATGTCCCTTGAAGAGCAAGTGGGACTTAATGTGGGAATTTGGACATCCTATGTGGAGATGGATACCTAAGGGAAAACTGTCCCCTGGCCAGTGTGGAACTGAATAGAACCAGTTGGGAATATCTGTCTTTAGGAAGCAATGAGCGCACCATGACTGTTACATATTCATCCCACAGAATTTGAACTTACTCTCAATTGCCAGCTCTGTATCAGTCATTCCCATTCATGAGGTCTCATGTGGAAAACACTGGTAAAAACGGCTCTCCTGACATAACTAATTTACGGTGATGGAAATGAGAATAGTGGTTTTCCTTGTGAGTAGGTAATGTCAGGGAAGGCACATCTAAGAGCCTTCTGTGGTACTGAAAATGTTCTGTATTTTGACGGCTCACAGTTAGATGCATGTTATACCTACTTTTAATGTTTGTTTAAAATTTACAGACTACTGTAAATTGACATATTTTATATTATTTATATTATAAATTTGTATATAAACTATACCTCAAATTTTAAAAACTAGCCTGGGATTTTCTTCTATTCAGCCACAACCTACTTCGGCCTGGGTTACTCACATTCTTTTCTTTCTCTACCATAAAAGGTCTAACTTACCTGTTCAGCAAAGTTCCAATGCCAGATAGTACAAATGCAAAGTCACAAGAAAAACAGAAACACAAATGTATTTAGCTGGTGTAGAGATCAAAGAAAAGTAAATAATGAACTGTGGCTTCATCAAACATTAACAGAACAGTACAGGGCAGAACACAGTAGCAAATAATCAAGATATACATTGGGATTATATTTGCTTTAGAGCAATTTATTTTCAAATTGACAGTTGGTTTTGAAGTCTTTCATTTAAGTCTAATATTTTATTAAGAGATAATCAAATTTTGGTTAATTGTGGTCTTAGAAAACTGTAATTTTCTAATGCTTTTAAAAAATACTTTTTGAAATTAAAAAAAATACTCTTTCCTTTTTGAGAGTTTGCATTTGTATTGCCCAACCATCCAGTGACCCATATGGATCAAAGCAGTTGCCAGGACTCTAGCAGGACTAAGAAAATAAATTTGAATTTCTTTTCACACTAAATTTTCTTTTCTCTGCACGTGTGGGAGACTTCTCTACTTTTAGAAAGGTGTTGTGGAGATTTACTTTCCTTAGTTCTGAGCCTCTGCTTGTTTCAGTCAAAAATACAACACTCTCTACTATCCTATTCTCACTCCCCTTACTTCTCAACAGAAGTAATTTTTGGTGGGAGAGTAAAGAGCAAAGTCAAGTCACCGGCCAAAAGTGGCCAAAGTCAATGACCTCCAGGGCAAACCCACTAAACTCCCTCCTACCAGAAGCCACAAGTTGAGGGGTGTGGGATAAACAAAGTAACTGCAAAACAAACTGCTACCAGGAGGGCAATGGCAGGAAGGAGCTGCATTAAATTCACCCAACAGTACGTTTTGCCCCACCAGCAAGAATCTCTTCTGTAGAGCTGCTATGATTTTTGAGCTCATAGCAATATGAGGCCAGGAAACAATTAGATATCAAAGAGAAGAAAGCACTTGATGGTATTAACAACAATCATCCCCAACTTTGTTCATTTTTCCCCTTCTTGGAAAAAAATGACAAAGAAAATATGGAATTTATTCCAGCCCTGCTAAAATATATCTACCTAGAATTGTTTCTAATATTTATGAATCAAAAACATCTTATAATTTTTTAAATTTTATTATCTCACCACTTTTGTAATGGCCTTACACCTCTGAATCCCCAAGAATGAGACAGTTGTATTATTATGAAAAGGGAATGAAAGCAGTTCCAAACTATCTAATTTTAAAATCATGGCTTTGCCAGTTACTAGGTATAAAGTGGAAGGTAACATCTAGCTTCACAAGGGTGTTATAAAGAAATAAAAAATTTTGTAGACTGTAACAACTTATACAAACGTAAGGCATGAGGTATTACCAAGCGGAAAGGGCAGAGGCTTTGGATCTAGAGATCCTGGTTCAAATCTCAGTAGTATCACTTTGACCAAGTTAAGTTCTCTGAACTCAATTGCTCCATCCAGATTGTTGCAAGGATTAAACATTAACTTATATAAAGGCCCAGTAACTTAATAGTCATCCAACAAATGACAGCTATTATTTTGAAGATTTTTTTCCTTTCCTTTAGTCACTTTTCATTCATTTATTAAACAAATATTTATTGAGTAATAGACACAGTACTATGGTATAATGGTAAGGTATCTACAACTTTTATCTTTATGGATTTATTGTCTAGTTGGGAACACAAGCAAATAAACAGAAAATTACAGTATACTTTTGTATGTGTTATAATAGGGGAAGCACAGAGTGCTATGGGAACCCAGATGAGAGACACTTTGTCCAGACTTAGTTCAGTACTGCAGAGGTGTCTTGGAGAAAGTGACTTTGAGCTGAAAACTGAACAACAAGTAGGAATTAGGAAATAAAGGAGAGAAAGTAAGGTAAATTTTCCAGGCAAAGACATGCACAAAGGCCCAGAAGCAAGAGACATCATGTTTTTGAGATCAAGAAACCTCAAAATATCCACCAACACATACACTCTGTTCTGGGATTAGAACATAAATACTCTCATATAGATCTTTCTGCCCTTTTGTTGTCCATTGACATCATGTCTTTCAGCCTTTCATCTGACAAATATCCACTGAAGAGAACATATTTTCAACTTCAGCCAAAATCCTACCATGACCAATCACCATTATCAGGTATAAATTCCTGGTTATGTGGCCCAATAATTCACAACATATATTCTTATTCCAATCTGGAGATCTACAAGCATAGCATCAGACTGGATGATGATGGATAAATGCCATTCTCTATACTCCATGAGCTTAACAGTCCACTTGGGAAAATAGAACATAAAATAGATTAGGACATACAACAGGATGTGATTAAATATTACTTGAATGATTGGACAATAAATGTAATAGAAATTTAGACAAGGATGGATCATGATAATTTTATAAATGTCACTGCAGCTTGGGAGTATTTTCCTCACATCATTCATATGGGCTTATTATATACAGACACCCCACACTCTTTGACAAGTTCACTTGGTCATTCAACAAATGTTTAAGGGTATAATAGTACATGTGTACAACAGGTATAGGGACAACACAAAGGCCCTGTCCACACAGATCTTATATTTTTGTTAGCAAAGGAAGCAATAAACAAAAAACAAAAACACTTTACATATATATCTTATTTAATCTTGGAAACAACTCCATGAGTTAGAATTTATCATTCTTTTACAGAAGAGACATGGGGTGTCAAATAACTTATCCAAGGTCAGACAGCTACCAAGTAGCACAGCCGAAATTTTAATTTAGGTCTGTCAGACTATAAAGCCCATGTCCAATGTCAGTCATCCCACTCCACTGCTGAAACTTTCCATTTCCCTGAACAACAAAGGTTGCTGGAGGCTTCTTTGATACATGGTCATTCCTGAAACGTGCCCAAGATTAGACAAGTGATTCTCATGCTTTTTGCTTCCACAAGCTAGGTCGCAGGCTCTTTCTTAATCCTGCAGTATTCTTTTTTCCAGCTGCATTGCTTTTAACTGTGATTATTTAGTCTCCATCTCAAATATATATCCATGGGTTCCATTCTATGCAATTCCCTTCTCTGCTTTAACATCTTCATTAAATTCTCCATTCATTTTCCTCATTCACCAAAACAGTTGCTAATTAGTAGTACTATACTCTCCTCCAAAAGTATGGCTCTAATGGGCTATGTGGCAAGTGTGCTATATTGGAAGTGTTACTGTATTTGGATCTACACATATTACCAGTAGCTCTATCATCAAGCAGTTAAGTGCCTGGCTCTTTTCTACATTATCTCATTTCATTCTTTCAATAACACTGCAAATTATTAAAGAGTTCCTATTTTATAGATGAGGAATTGAGGTTCAGAGGGGCTGAATTAATTGCCCATGGCCAGGATATAGTAAATTTACCTCTTCACGTGTGCTTCCTACCATACCATGCTGTCTCCCACCTAAAACTGCAGAAATCACAGAAATACGGATTTGAAAGGACTCCCAAGGATCTTTTACAAGATTCCTTCCCGTGTAGGCATCATTTCTACAGAATCCTTTCCAGTGATCCAGTCTCTTACAGAAATACTGGCTTTATCATATGCAAATTGTGACCTCTGTAAGCCTCAGTTTTCTCATCTATAAAAGTGAGTACTACTATTTATCTCACAAGGTTATTGTGAGGATTAAATGATAAAGTATGTGAAGGTCCTTTGCAAATAATAAAGCTCCTTATAAATGTTCCGAGCTTTCTTTACAAGTTAAGTTAGGCCTGTAAGACAAAATACTATGTTTGAATTTAAGTCATTGTAAATGGATTCTCTATAATATCTCTCTGACTTCATAATCAGAAATATAAAGGGAGCAATATAGCCACAATTTTTTCAAGTAGGCAAAATTATTTTACATTACTACTAGACCCAAGACTAAGCTTACAGTATAAGTTTTTCTCAAACTCTTTTGGAGATAGAGAAGAATATCACCTTTGGAATGGCAATGAGAAAGTGAATTTCATCTAATATGGGCAGTTGTGTAAAATAATTAACATGGCTTGCAATATGATAGGCTTTAAATAAATTTTCTAATATAATTCTATTAGAATTTGTGCACATATTAAAAATACCAATACAACTATAATAATAAACATTTATTGAGCACTTACTTAATATTTGGTAACTCATTTAATAAAATTCTTCAATTATAGTATAATAGTAATTTGACAATTAAAGGAAAGTTTGACAATTAAAGGAAAGTTAGTGTAGAAAGCTAATAAAATAATAATATAGACAAAAGAAAAACTACATAACATATGTAACCTGACTTTTACTAGAGCTTTTGACAAATTATTATACTCAACAATAGAAATGTTTCAGAATACTTTATAGAAACTACAGATAAAATAGGTTGAGTTTTATTATCTACAAAATGCCCCAATGTGTGCTCATTTAAAACTGATTCATGGGTATAGTATTATGTCCCTTTATCCAAGTAAATGGAAAATTAGATATCTCTACTAATCTTCTATTTCATTAGCTTTCAAATTCACCTTACTGCATTAATCTTAAAGTCATTTCCCAGATTGTTCCTATGCTTCTTTCCTTGACATTCATATTGTTTCCCTTACTTTTCCAAGGATTTTATTCTACAAGGCCATAAAAATTTATAAGCATATACATATTTGTGTGTATATGTATGCACAGTATTTGCATCTTTTTCTAAACTATTGTCTCTTGATAATGAATAAAAATCAAATCAGGACAGAAAGCGCATACCTCCCTCACCCCCTATTAAGGCAGAAAGGTGGAAATACATTGTGTATTTTGTTGCATAAGCCCATCTCACTAAATGAAAACACTTATTGCTTTACTTACAGCCAGCGTCCTTCAAATTGCTTGTGGTGATATGCTTTTTCAGCAATGATGACTGGAAAATCAAAGAAATTCAGTTTTCCACCTTCTAAGCTTCTTTTATCTCTGAATGATTCAGGCTCAAGAGTTGCCAAATGAGATGGGCAAAGGCAGCCAGATAGGGCTTCCTAGCCAATCTAAAAATAGCAGGTGGTGGTGGGCAGATATACCATTTCTCTCTTGTTCTTTTTCTTTTTCTTCTAAGAGCTAGGTACCATAAACATGGCTTGTTCAAAATTAAAACAGTACAGAAAGAATTATGTTCTCTCTTGCCCTAAGATCTGGACATGTGGTCAGTTAGAAAAATTTGTATGTTTTGCTAACAAGAAAGATGTAAAATTTAAGGCAAAACTATATTCTGCATTTCTTACAGCTAGGTTCACATACCCAATTTCCATTTATTCTGAAAGGAAATCTGACCGTAACTTGTTGGAATCAAGAACTGCCTTTGTTTTTATTTTTTCTTTCCTGAGCTCCTTAAATAATAACTATTAACGTTTATATGTTTTATAATTTAAGAGGTCCGTTCACAGATTTTATTGGCACCTTACAACAAGCCTGTGCCTTGGAGAGGCCCTAGCATTACAATTTGGAAAATAAGACTGAGGCTCACAGAAGTTGAAGCTTGCCCAAGGCCATCCAGATAAAGAGTGTCTTCAAATTCCACATTCATCACACACACACTCTCCCTGAAGATTCCAACATAAAATGGCATTTAAGGATTTAACTTTTAAAGTTTCACACACGTTTGTAAGCATGTAAAATGTTTTATGGAGAAAATGTTACAATAAATTTTCTTGGATTAGAGGTCCTTTACAAATGCAAAAGTTGCACAAAATGTGAAAATATGAATTTACTAATCATATTCACTATATAATGATAACTTCTTTAAAGAAGTTCATTTTTTCAAAATTATTATTCATTTAACAAAATAAATTAAATAAGGATTTACCATGGATATTTAAGTTCTCTTTGAAGGTGGGAGCAAAGAAACTCACAGCTTAGCAGGAAATACTAATGTGTAATTAGTTATCTCTCGGTGGTATGATTACAGATATTTTTTCTTCTCTTAATTTCTGTACATTTCAAACTTTAAAGAGCCAAGAAATTATGAGTTTAACTGCACTTTCAAAGATAACTTAGATGTAAGAAAATTTTTTACAATATACTTTAAGGGGAAAAAAAAGCAAGACAGAACATTGAATCTATCATGTGGTCTCAGTCTGGTGAAAGAAAAATGTTTCTTTATAGATGCAAGTACGTAAAACTGGAAGACGATATAGTCTGCTAGGACAGTGATACCTCTGAATGATGGGATCCAGGGATTATCTTATTTTAACATTTCTGCAATCTCCAAATTGTTTTAATGGGCATGTTGTACTTTTATAACTAAAAGAAAAATGTTTAGGCTTACTGTCACTGCCAACTGGAAATCAAGTGGAGTTTAAAAAAAATTATCTCAAATTACAAATCACTGGAAAAACGTTAATATATCTAAATTCTAATTTATAGAACTTTCAGCTTGTGCCCATTAAGTTGGGTACAAGTATCTCTCACTAAACATGAAAGTCAGTAAATTTTGCTGATAATCCAATCTTAGTCTAAAAAACTCTGTATTATTACAGTAATATTTTCAATGTGGAATTCAGGATTTTGGTTTCTGAATATAAACAAAAGCCCTCTAAAGATTACAAATGTATACAAATGTAGAAATTAGGTCTATATCTATGCATACGTGCAACCTATGAGGATTTATATACAGTGAACTGGTGGGCAGGGATGAGGTAGGATTTCTAGCAGACTATACTTTTTTCTTTATAATCTTCTAGATTGTTTAATTTTCTATACTAAATATTGCTCTAGGACCCATGAAATTAGAAATGCCTCCCCTCTTTCTTTTACCTTGATTACTTTGTTTGCAATAAAATAGAAATTGCAGAACACCAAGACTAGTCAAGGGTTTCATTCACTTCCTTTTTGGTCCCTATTAAATAATACCCTGTATTACCTAGGAATTACCTGCACTACTCCACCAAAAAAAGACAGCATTCTTTAATGTCTGAATAATCCTGGGGTTCTGACCAACTATGGGACCAACACAGGAGTTTTGCCTCTAGCCTATAGCCATTCACTCATAGGAACATCTGGGTAACAGTTTGGGTGTGGGTGGAGGGGAACAGAGCATTCTGCCCTTTATCACTTCCCCAGGGCAGAAATACTAGATTCCTAACACTAATAATATTCTTTTACTCAAATAAGAAAAGAATAATAGATTTCTTCCTAACCTTAACAAAAATAGAAGGAGCAAGGCAATTTCTAAACAGACTTCAAAGATAATTTATAGGCATTAAGAGGTCTCTTCATTGCAACCTATCTTCTAGAAAGGGGTACAAAGATCCTTATGCATCTTGCTTAAAAACAATAGATAAAATATGGCCAATTAATCTCATCTACTTCCCAAGAGAAGGAAGGTCTCTTGATGTTAGAAGTATCAAGCATCAAATTCTCATGAGTTTTCCATAACAAATATTTATTATTTTTATAATCTGAAAATAATGCTACTTTATTTCAAAATTAGCAGGATTCTAGTCACAAATGAGAAATTATAATTTCCTGAAATACTAGTGGAGATACCAAAAATGTTTATATTCTGCACCACCCAAAACATAAAAGTACAGTGCTCGCTTCGGCAGCACATGTACTAAAACTGGAATGATACAGAGATGAGCGTGGTCCCTGCACAAGGATGACATGCACATTCATGAAGTGTTCTATATCTAAAAAAAATTAAATAAAAGTACAGAAAATAAAAATAAAGGAAAATGCTAAGAACTTGGATAGCAACCTAATTTTCTTTATGTAGCTTCAAATTCCCTCAAGGGGAAGAGTAATTCCTAACGACTTACATGTTCCTTCATCAGTCTGGAATGCAGTAGGAAGTCAATAAATATTTGCTGAATGAATAAATTTAATAGTAAATGAATTGCCTAATTTAAAACTTTTATGCCAAAGACCTTCTCCCAAGAATCTCAACCATCACTCCAGTCCCAGTCACCAGAGGTAACCACAGTGAAGTATGGTGAATCTGTCTCCACACAAACATACACGCACCAGGGAGGGAGAAGGGGGAGATACATACCATAACTATTTCCACTTAAACAATACAGTGAATATCCTACTATAGTTTCACTTCATTCATTCTTCTTTAAATAACTGCACAAACTTAACAGTTTTCCAGATGCTTTCAGCAACTAAGATATTGAATGAAAGGAAATAAAAGTACTAATAGTAATGGCTAACATGTATTGAGCACTGTTCTAAATGCTTTATATATACTACACTTTAAAACTGTGCAACTTTCTATGTAGGTAGTATTACATCTAGCCCTCTTACAAAGAAATTAACAAGTATTACTTGCCCAAGATTATAATCACTTGCCTAAAGTTAGACAATAAGTGGCAGGGCTAGGATTTGAAGCCAGCTGTCTGTCTTGTGAGCCTGTGTTCTTAATCAGTATTGCCTCTGTGATGTTAAACCACTAAAGATAAATTCTTACTTAACTGCTGGCTGATGTAAACACAGTAAGATACAATGTCTGGGTATGTTTTAACTACACCAGAACCTTCTACACAAAGTAGTGCATTCAAAGTAACCATACCAAGAGGTTATATGTTCAGTTTAGAGTCTGCCATTAGTCAAAAACACTTGAATTAGTAAAAAAAAATATGAATTTCCCTCACATATATTTCATAAGCTGAACAAAAAAAAGGATCTAAGTGCCTATTGTTACCTTTTTTTATAGCCAAAAACAGCTTTTTTCAACTTTTACTACCCATTTTGTTCTTAAGAATTGTCACTAAATGATTTACTGTCATTAAAAAAAAAAAACTATATCCAGTCAAGCACAAAAAAAGAACTTGACTCAACATTGGAGAAATAGATGACTCAGACTCTAAACTCGGGTCCAAGGGTACAAGTGTTTTGAATAATGGCAGAATCTTTGGAATAAGTATAGTCTTTCAAGATAACCATTCTGAAGAGGGCAATATTCAATTGCCTGTTTAAGGTCAATCTGTTAAAAGTTAGTTAACAGGTTTCATTCACTTACTAATCTAGCAACCAGTTCTTGTCAGCCACCAACACAACAGTAACTTACGGCCATACTGTCCACGCTATCCCCAAGCCAGTGGTTTAACAGCTAGTATTTTAAGCACAGTATAACATACCAAAGTCGTGTTGCTGAGCCAAGTGAAAGCATAAATTGTTTCATAACATTAGCCAATTTCCTAATTTACTCTTCTAACATAAAGGGAGTCCACTCCAGCTGACAGTAACAGCAAGAACAAAACAGTAGCTTTAGGAGATGCTTCACCTTTGACTGAATCTTATTAGTTTAAACAAAGGATAACAGTAACAACAGTGCACACACACATGTATATCACCAAAACACCAGCATCACCACCACCATTGTGAAGTGACGTCAAGTGACATGAAAAGGTGGTATGTTTCGGAAGATGGGTCAATTGAAGAACAGGTTTCACCTACCTCTGTTACTGAATCACTTTTTAGATCACAGTTTTGTTAAGTAAAACTTTCTTCTTGGAAAAATAATCATCTGAGCTCCATGTAGTTTCGTAGAGTAGAAATACTAACTGTAAGTTTCTTTGTATACATAATTGCTAAGTAAATGGCAAACAGTTTTGCAAAATAGCTTCTGATACAAAGTCTAAAGAGTGAACATTAGAAAATTAAATTTCCTGGCAACCTGTTAGGCATAATTATCTAACCGAGTACTATCCCATAAAAAACCCCAATTGGTATTATTCAATCTAATACTTAGTGAAGCAGCTGGGAGTTGTGTACCAGACTTTCTTAAAGTAAGAGAATTCTAAAAACACTGCCTTTTTGATTGCCTATATTTAATCCAACAGCTCATTTTCTTCTTCCCCCCACATCTGTATACATACAATCTCACTCAATAAAGTTTTTATTAATCTATTAATGCTTTTGCTCTGGCAGTGCAAAAGACCTCTCATCAGCTCTTATCCTTCTTAGCCACTCACCATCAAGATAATGATGCCTGGATTACAGCCAAAGCAGAGGAGAGAACCAAGTATATAATGACCTCATGTGGCAAAGGACTACAACTACTGATTTAAGTATGAAATCATCATGGACTTAAGCTACTTTCGTTATTAGATTTTTATTTTCAAATTGCTACTTTAAATGGGGATTAAATACTGCCCAGTTAGGGAAGAAGAGAAAAATGACCTTAGATATAAAGAGCAGAGGTAAAAATAAAACAAACTAAAACAAAATGAACCCCATCACTAGAAAGTCATAATATTTGGGTTCTTTTTTCAGCTTTAATTTTTTGTGGAATCTTGAGAAATTCCTTAGGTTCTCACATCAGTAAAATGGTGATAAATTCTGTCTACAACAGACTCCAAGGTTAAAATAGTTATGAAAGGATTTTAATATCTAGTATTTATGTGTACTTTTATTCTATTTATGGTACTTACTGTTCTGTATCTAAAACGTTTTTAAGCTCATTATAAAACTATACCAAAAACTAAAATACTGTTACCTACTTTGACTTCTAATTATCACCTTTTATTCTAGTGCAATGGATACTGATTGGTATAGTACTTATTTTATTCCACACCTAGAACTAAAATTAAACAAATTCAAAGAGTAGCCATACTGCTAGTAATCTTTTTTGAGGATAGTCTTAATTCTTAAAAGAAACACTTTATCAATTCAAAATCTGCCAAACCAGAACTTGGTGTTAATATTTTGTGAAATCTTTGAACCAAATCCAAATCTTCAATGACAGAAAATATTCTGAGAATATCAATATCATATTAAGAATTTATACCTCATTAAGCATACAATTACAGAGCTGTAGTCACAATAATCTTTAAAAAGCTAGGGGAAAGGGAGTAGGCAAAACTGAATCAAATTCAAATTACATACCTATCCCTCAATTAATGTCTTTTATTCCTGAAAGCACTGTCACTAAGTAAAAAGCTTTAAATAAAATTTTCCATTCATTTTAATAGGGCACATTATATTATACTCTAGGATACAAAAAAAGTATCAACTGAATAATAGAAGTTTATAAGTAACACACAATATAGACTGTGCATAAAATATATTCTAAACAAGGTTTATTGTACTTGCCCAGGAAGAAAACTTGATAGTTGGTGATGGTGGGGTGAAATAAAGAAATCATTCTTTGGAAGGTAAATTCTGCTTTCTGCACCATTTCCCCCCACCAATTTTCCATCCTTTTGGGAACTAATGCGTTCAAACTCTACTTAAAATTAAGTTGTAACACATGAAAACACCTCTAGGCAACTTTAGAACACATGAAAATGGCATCTGCACATAACAGACCAGAGTTCTAGAAGATTTAACCTTTTCATCCTCTCATTTGACATACTTAATCAAAGCAAAATAGCCAGATACACAATTCAAATGTCTTCAAAATGATAATCTCTGTGTAGGAAGTGTCAAGTAAATTATTGTTTTTGTCTGAGATGACAATGTTTAAATATTGTTCTTGGTTGCAAACTTGTTTAGTGTATTTTGAAGTGGGAAGAGCCTTTATATCCAAGGAGAAAAATAGGTGATTGTCTGAAAAATGATATAATCATTTAAGAGATATTATGATAGAAAGTTATTAACTGAACAGCTCTTATGAGTGAAGACTGTATTTAAACATTTTTGGCATTACTAATCTCAGTACTAATACATTTTATAATTAATGACAACATTCCAAGGAACTACACAGAATAAGGAAAAAAATGAATTATATCAAATGTGCCTTCATTTTCAATATTCAACTATCTAACTGAAGATGAGAAAAAATGACTTTATTATACAAATAAATTATTAAAAGAAAAATCTTATTAGGATAGCTTCAGAAAGCACCCAAAATATTATTAAACCTAAGTAGCTCATGCTTCTAGGAAATGCAAAATTACTCAACTTTAAGACTTAATATGGAGCTACAGTAATCAAGACTGTGGCATTGGCAAAAGAATAGACAAATAGATCAATAAAACAAAATAGAGAGCCTAGAAATAGACCCACATAATTATAGTCAACTGATCTCCAACAAAGGAGCAAAGGCAATTCAATTAAGCAAAGATAGTCTTTCAACAAATGGTGCTGGAACAACTGGATCTCTTTGTGCAAAAAAAATGAATCCAGATGCAATCCTTACATCCTTCAAAAAAATTAACTAAAAATGGATCGTAAATCTAAACATAAAACACATAATTGTAAAACTCCTAGAGGATAACAGGAGAAAACCTAGATGACCTTAGGTATGTAATGCTTTAGATACAACACAAGCTATGATCCATGAAAGAAATAACTGATAAGCTCGATGTTATTATAATTAAAACATCTGCTTTACAAAAGACAGTATCAAGAGAATATGACAAACCACAGATAGAAAAAACATTTGCAAAGACACATTTAATAAAGGACTAATACCCAAAACATACAAAGAACTCTTAAGATTCAGTATTAAGAAAATGAACCCAATTGAAAAACATGCAAGAGACCTTAATGGATACCTCACTAAAGAAGATACACAGATGGCAAGTAAGCATAGGAAAATATAGTTAACATCGTATGTCTTTAGGGAATTACAAATTCAAAGATTCAACCACATACCTATTAGAATGGCTAAAATCCAGACCACTGACAACAAATGCTGGTAAGTATGTGGAGCAACAGGAACTCTTATTGGTAGAAAGGCAAAATGATACAACCATTTTGGTAGACAGTTTGGCAATTTCTCAGAAACCTAAACATACTCTTAACATATGATCCAGCATTTCCGCTCCTTAGTAGTTATACAAATGAACTGAAAACTTATATCCATACAAAAACCTGTACACAGTTGTTTATAGTAGCTTTATTCATAATTGCCAAAACTTGAAAGCAACCAAGATGTCCCTCAGTAGGTGAGTGGATAAACTGTGGTATAACCAGACAACAGAATATTCTTTCAGTGCTAAAGAGACATGATCACCAAGCCACAAAGACATAGAGGAAATTAAGTGCAAGTTGCTAAGTAAAAGAAGCCACTGAAAGAGCTCCCTACTGAATTCCAACTCTATGACATCCTTGGAAAGGAGAAACTATGGAGACAATAAAAAGATTAGTGATTGGCAGAGATTAGGGGGAAGGGAGGGATGAACAGAATACAGAGGATTTTCAGGGCAGTTAAACTATAATGGTGGTGACATGTCATTATTCATTTGTCAAAACCCATAGAAGATACAACACTGAGTAAATCCTAATGCAAACTATGGACTTTGAGTGATAATGATGTGTCAATATATGTTCACTGAATACAACGAATGTACCACTCTGGTCGGGGATGCTGATCATTGGAGGAGGCTGTGCAAGTGTTGGGGCTGAAAGTACATGGGAATTCTGTACTTTCCACTCAGCTTTGTTGTGAACCTAAAATTTCTAAAAAAAAATAAATAAATAAGCTCTATTAAAAATAAGTTCTGTAGTTTAATTAATAGCAGTGTACCAAAGTCAATTTCCTAGACATGATAATATACCATAGTTAAGTAAAACGTTATCATGGGGGTACACAGAAAGTCTAATAATTTTGTAACTTTTTGTGAGTCTAAAATTATTTCCAAAAAAAAATTTTTTTTAAAGAGTAGTAACATTTTTTCAAATGAGGAAGGCTATTACCTACCAGGATTTGTAAAAACTTTAAGAAACTTTTCTAGCATTTTTCTGGAGATAATGAGATTTACACCTTTATGTGAAAAACACTTTGGGACTCCTTGTCCTTTAAAATATCACAGACCTAATTTACCAAGACCTAGGGGCTTGGTAAACAGTGCTCTAAGTTTTGGGCATAGAAGATGAAAAAACTCTGAATGAAGGTATAAGCCTTGTACAACTAATTACCTTTTAGAAGAGTAAACTATAAAAAGTAGAACATATACTTTGATGGGAGATGATCTGATATGGGAGACAGGATCCAAAAGATAATGCGCACCATCTGGCTCAATACCCTTACGCCCAAAATAAAAGTGGTAAAGCTTTTATTTTGAGTTATGACAAATAATACATTTTTTAGCTTTTCAATTTTACAGATCTAAAAAGTCATTAAGCTAACCATTTTTAAAGTTTATAGAAAAATCTCTGAAATATGTCTCCACTTAAAATAAAACCAATGTCAATTTATATAAACCATTGTCAACATTTTTATAGTCATAATTTTCTTCAAACATAGAATAAATTTTATTTCTAAAAAAGATACAATCATTTCAATGAGTGTAGCTCCATTAGAGTTCATATGATTTATACTTATTTATTAAGCAAATATTTAATTTAGCAAACAAACCCATTTATGTCAAACAAAAACAAACCCATACAATATCATGAGACAATTCAAATATTCATGGCAATTACAGATTTGAAACCAAGTCTCTCTCTCAAAGATGAGTGCATCTAGACTGTGTAATTCGATAAATCATCATCTTTGAATATTAAGAAACCAAAAACAAAAGATGACATTTTAAAAAGGAAAATTATAGTTTCAAAGTAAAAGTAACTCTTCCTCTCATTTCAAAACCATAGAATTTTTCTAAAATGTCAAGCAGAAAGGTTAAATACAAACACACTGCACATTTTTACTAAATAAAGTTGAAAAAAATCTATACTTACATACCTAAATCTATATATACATACCTGAAATGAATCCACACATTTTTAAAAATTACAACTATTGTACCCCTTGTCTTCTTTATTAACATGTGTATTCTCTAATATATAATCAACAAAAAATGATTTTGCTTTCAAGATGTGTAACATAAAGCAAGATCATTTTTATCAGTAATTTCTCTTAGAAGGGGGAAAACTGACAGTATAACACAACAGAGAAGAAAGCAAACTATAAACTGAAGAGTGATTATGATGTTTTCAAAGTAGAAATGTGTGACTTTTACTTACTTGTAAATAAAACTTTAAAATAGCAGGTTGCCTAACTACTCCAGACAGTCGGGAAAGTAGGATAAGGCAGGAAGCAGGAGTTAGTTCTAACTAAACAGACTCAATTGCTAAGAAGATACTGTCTTCAGTTTCCCTTTTGACTTCTTACCAAGCGTAAAGGTGAAGAAAGACTACTTATTCCCAGTAGAGGGTCAATAAAGAATAACACGGAAAAACTAATCCCTCACTATGTCCTATTAACATTTTGCCTATAAAAATGGGAAGAAATTCAGGGAAAACTATACTTCCACCTCAAATGATTTAAAGGCAATCATAGCTTAAATCAACCTTTTAAGTATTGTTTCCAAAAGAATGGTCTGAGAAGGGAAAAAGCAAGTAGCTATTTTAAGTTCCAAAGAAACTGAATCTCTATGCTCATGTAATAATCTTCAGTTATCTTTTAAGTATAGAAACATTTCTACTTTAACCCTCCAAAATCCCATGCAAAAAGATGAAGTCTCACCCACACCACAGCTGTAGAAACAAAGGCAGGAAAAAGATTAAATGACTTATAAGTGATGCCATTAAAAACTGGGAACAAAGTCTAACCTCCTCTACAAATATGTTATATTAATAACTATCAATGAAGTGATTAAATACTAAACATGGTCTTATCTTCCACATAAACTACAGTGGAAGGGAAGACACCTGATCAAAAGTGTTTAAAATAAAACCTCATAATCCTTTTTCTAAGGATTCCTTAAATTCCACTTTTCAATTTTTAATAGGTGTACTAATTTACACAGGATACATTACCACTTACTATGTAACATTAAAGTCTGCAATTAAGAAACTGGTCAGCGAGACGAGAAGCACCAGGAATAAAACGTCAACCCGCTGAGGAGGAGAACAGAGGGGAAAGACAGAAGGCGGCTGGGTCTTTCATAATGTAGCTTAGCTACTATAGTGATTCTGGAACCATCTACCTCCAGACTTCCTGTTGTAAAGAATAATTAAATGTCTTTGTTTTTTCAAATCCGCAAAAAAGAAAAAAAAAAACTGGTTATAAAGTTTTGTATTGAAGTCATCAAAAAAAATTTTCTTTTTTAACAAAAACAGTTAAAAACTTGGGTTTTCTAGAGAGAGCTGTGTAAATACGGAGCTATGAAGATACACAAAGCTGAAGTATCTGGAATCATTTGGCTGCCTGTAGTCTTCAGCAAGATCACAAAGTGCTCAAAAATTCTTTTACCTGAGGAGAGGAAAAAATGTTAATATAACTCATTGGCTAATTTGAGGTATCTAATATTCATCTTCTTTTAAAAGTATCTAACAGCTGAAGAATCACACTTTTATAAGTTAACACTATCACAAAGCCAGAGCATTTACTTTCAGAGGAAATATTAACATTTCAATAGTAAAAGATGACTAACCTAAAATGCCATTACAGGAGTTATTAAATCTGCATCTAAGATTGATACAGTTCTAAACAGCCATAACACTAATTTTGTTATCTCTTTATAATATTAGAGGCCACAGACATGTACAGCTTTAGCATTGATAACATTAATATCTGCAATGAGTTAAATAACTCCAAAGGTCCTGATTGTGTATGTAATCTATATAATAGATTTATAATTTTTCTGAAGCACAGATCTGAATCATATATACGTGTTGTAATATTAATGTGTGAGGAAAGGTCATAAGCAGTGAATGAACTTAGCCAACTGATCAACATCACAATACAAGATACTATTGTCAAGGGAGTGGTATAGCTCAGTGGTAGAGTGCATGCTTAGCATGCCCAAGGTCCTGGGTTCAATCCCCAGTACCTCCATTAAAGTAAGTAAGTAAGTAAGTAAGTAAATAAATAAATAAATAAATAAATAACTTAATTACCTAGCCCCTGCAAAAGATACACTATTCTCTACATATTCTAGACTACACAGTAATTCTCCTGAATAGACAAAGATTATTGCCTTGTAAAAATACCTGAAAAAGAAAGCCAACTTTTAGCATTATTAATGAAAGTAAAAATAAATAATAACATAAAATGATTATTAATCAAAACACAGAAGTGTTAGATAAAATTAAAAAGTGGTTTTACAGATTCATTCAGTTAAAATGATGGTTGGCTGTTAGTACTGCCATGGCTGACTTAATTTTTTAATTTATTTTAACAGTATCACAAGTGAATTCTATCCTATATTTTTATCATTAATTAGTATGAAGAAGTCACTTGAATTTTCCAGATATGCTTTTCTTTGTATCATGGGGAACATAATGATATGCTATAGTAGTTATCCATATGCTGAAATTTTCAAAATTCCTGATACCTATCCCTTATGAATGTTAAATATCTATTACAGTAAACAACAGATATTTTGTGACAAGCAAAAAGAAAAATCAAGTTTCTCTCAAAACTAAACAAACAAAAAATGTGGCTTCTTCTTTAGATCTTAGATCACTAAGTTAATTAACATGGATACAGGGACATTTGTTACACAATTCCCATTACTATTGTCTCTCAAGTGTTCATCAGTAGGTTCCCTCTCAGCCCCTTTATCAATATGAGCATCTTTCACCCAACAGAATATAGTCAACTCCCAAATATCTAGAGAATAAATTAACTCTGATTAAGACAATGACTCAATGATTAGACAATGCCAATTCACCATTGACAAGGTCCCCAATAAAACTCAAACCTAAAAATCTTTAATCTCAAGACTTAAGCTAAATATAAAAATGAATAAGATCTATATCCTATAATTTCAAACATCTTCTATACTGAATTTAGTAGAAAAAGATTAATTTCACAGTTTATTATTAAAATATCTAAAGATTGGTGGTATAGGAAGAGGGGAAGAAAAGAGAACAAAGCAGAGAAGAGGGTGAGCAAGAACTTTTGTCAATGTGGTTAATTAACTCTGTGTTACAGAAGAAACTCAAGGAAAAGGAAGTTCTTTATTTTAGGTAGTGTTACAAAGCTAGAATTTGAAGTTAGGATGAGAATCTAAACAGTCCATATCCCTCTAAAGCTCTTCACTGTCTCTTACTGTAACTCTATGTAATCTTTTGTTATAAAATTGTTTTCTCACAAGTTAGAACACTTCTTTAGACAAGATAAAACAAATGTTATTTTATAGTCTTTGTATAAATCTACCTTTTCAACCAGAATGTCATGTTTGTCTTTAAAGTCTTCATTAACATCCAGTGTTAAGATAGGCACTTCTTGTAGATAATCAAAGTTGGTTCTATTTAAGGAGAGATGAACAAAATAATTAGAAAAGGCAGTAAATAAAAGAGAAACACTAAAAGTTTATTCTTATGTCATCATTGGAAAATCAAAATGTTATCAATCATTTTATATTAAAGTTATCCTGCAAGTACTTCATCTGGTAGTCACTTTTTTCTCACCTACATTTACTATACATATCCAAAACCTCAGGTATAAAATTATATAAAGCTAGGCACTGTGAAATGTAATTCTCCTCAAAGACCAAAATCATACCATAAAGTAGGAATTTTGTTTAACATTTTTTATTGATTTATAATCATTTTACAATGTTGTAGGAATTTTTTTTTTAAAGATGAGAAAACTGAATCTCAGGGAGGTCACTCTGAGGCTCAGAGATTGCCTAAGGTTGCACATTAATATGCGAGATGGATTTGAACTAAGATCTGATTAATGACAAAGTACGGTGATCTAAGAAACAAATTTGAAATACCTTAAAATTCTCTATGAACGAGAGTAGAGGCATGGGGGAGGGTATAGCTCAAGTGGTAGAGTGCATGCCTAGCATGTTCAAGATCCTGGGTTCAATCCCCAGTACCTCCTCTGATAAATAAATAAGTAATACCTAATACCTCCCCCATCAAAAAAGAAAAAAAAAAAGAGTAGAGGCATATCTAGGAGATACTGCAGATCTGGGTCCAGACCACCGCAATAAAGTGAACATCACAACAAAAGAAGTCACACAAATCAAAAGGTTTCCCAGTGAGCATAAAAGTTACATTTATACTATAATGCAGCCTATTAAGTGTGCAATAGCATTATGTCTAAGAAAAAGTAGATACCTTAATTGAAAAATACTTTATTGCTAAAAAATGCTAACCATCATCTGACCCTTTGGAAAGTTGTAATCTTTTTGCTGGCAGAGGGTTTGAAACATTGCAAGAATTTACAAAATGTGACACAGAAACACAGTATTAGCAAATGCTATTGGAAAAATGGTTCCGGGAGACTTGCTTGACACAGGGTTACCAAAAACCTTCCATCCGTAAAAAGTACAATATCCACAAAGTGCAATAAAGCAAAGTGCAATACAATGAAGTATGCTTGTACTTAAATAATGTATATAGATATATTTCCTACTTTATCACTTAATGTGAAATTCCATATATTATGTCGCAAATAACACTGGGGGAGATTAGCTACAAAGACTTTAAGAAAATAAAAAGAATCAAAATCCACACCTAGTGGGGCGGGTATAGCTCAGTGGTAAAGTGCATGCTTGGCATGCACAAGGTCCTGGGTTCAATCCCCAGT